>NC_058057.1:17318859-17618859 GCF_020085105.1 Siniperca chuatsi
CTGTGCCTGCCAAGAACACACACACACACACATACACACACACACACACACACACACACACACACACACACACACACACACGAGTGCACTGACAACAGAAACATCTCAGCAAAGACAAAGATGACTTATTCAGACAGAAGGAGAAACAGACTCACAAGAGAGTAAAGCAGCAGCAAGGAAAAGAACTGAATGCGAAACCAAACACAACAACAATTTCTTAATATTTGTGTATTTAACTTTCTTTTCTTTTTTTTAAAAAAACAATTCAAGATATACCAAACCTAAATACTGCACATGCAGATAAGCTTACACATATGGGTTGGGTGAGATGAGTCAAATCTTCTGTCAGTTGAGAAACTGACTTGAGATATGACTCATCTCACCCAACACACACAATCACAAATGGGATTCCCGGCCAGCAATCTAGCTAATTGAATACCTGGCAAATTAAGGTACTTTGTCACATCGATTCGGTAAAAACATTGCCCACAATGGTCTACGCTGTAATAAAGGAGCTTTCTCCCACATTTTCAATGATTTGTCCTGATAGTACAACCAGAGATATTAAAGGGATAGTTACCTTGGTATAGATGATTAATGCAAAATTTCTACTGGTATAAAGATCTCTATTGTATCATGGTATTGTATATATCATCATAATGTCCAACCCTTCTTACACAACTTACATAAATCTTAACAGGACCTCCTTTGACAGAAATATGTAAATTTAATCTGTCAAACTCTTTCGATCTATTAGGAAAATAAAAAAATACACTCTAGGCATTACTGAAGGGAAGTATAAGCCATCTGTTAGTCAGTAAATACAACCAGAGGGAACATGCTCTTAATTTATTTGGTGATAAACTGCTGGTGGATTTAAAATAATTTATTTGGTGCGTGCAATGAATGTTGTTTGGGTTTGTCTGTGGGGTTGGGTTGACAGATCCTCTGCCCTGGCTTTATGGCGATGGCGTGGTGACTCGCAGCCTGCCCTTTTTAAGAACTAGAACTATTTCAACATCTGATGTCTAAAAATAGAGAGGGACCAGAGGGCAAGTCTGCTAGCGACGATTATCGTATTTATCCTGGCGTATGAGCGCGCTGATGACAGACGCACTCCAATACACACAAAAACACACACTGAGAATGAAGGCACAGTGGTGTGGTGGTGCATAAAGTACATGAGTATATAGAGACAAGGGTAAAAAGACAGGAGAGGCCAACCACCAAATGATCCCACTGGTATGCATTACAGAGCTTTTCTGTGTGAACAGGTGATTAATGAAACCTTCCAACTGTGTATGTATGTGTGTGAGAGAGATTGAGAGGCACTGAAGGAGACAGAGCTAGATAAAGAGTATAGGGGGAAGACAGAGAAAAAAGGGCACCCTTAGTATTAAGACTAGCAGGGTGTCTACATGATTAATTACATCTCTGTGCGATACGAGCAGCACCAAGGAGTGGAGGGATAGAGGGAGAAAGAGGGGAAGAGCAGAATCATTCATAATTATCAGGAAGGGGAATGTTGCTATTCCTGTGGGAAGATATGGTGCGGGCGACAAGGAATACGTTTGGAAAATGAGCCTGCCATCTGCACCTCATCCCACAGACCTATTTCAAGGGCAATGGAGTAGAAAAAGGGGAGGATTTATTTTTGGCTTTCAGTGTTTAAAAGTAAAAGTCCTGTTCATTTTCTGCATAGACAATGTCAGGTTACTGGCAGTTGAAGTACTTCCAAAGGCTTGAAAGGGCAGGAAAAATCTCCTGGTTAAACCACAGAGTAATTGCGGTGAAGAACTCAGGTTCAATGATAAAAAATGTAAAGATATAAGAACATGTACATTAAAACTTTAGGTAGACAAGTTACCCACGATTCACAAGAAACATGAGAAACATCAAATCAGCAAGCTTTTTCCACATTGATCAAAGAAATATGTCAACTTAAGAGTTGTTATTTTTATATGTTGACTTACAACAACTTGCACAGCTATGTTGATCTTATCCACGCTTGTCGCTGTTTTTCTGTCAGTTTTTTTAAGAATGTAGCTAATGTAGATTACATTTCTATTCTTACTCCCGCCTATAAAGCTCTGATTGGTTCATTGCGTCTACAATCAGTGGAAATAGCCATCTCATCTCATCCCGGCTCAACACCAGAACTATTTGAATTGCTGAAAATACTGGAGATGTGGGTGGTCATTTAGAGGTCGAGAGCCAGGCTAGTTTGATTCACCTGTTTAATTTACTTTTTACAGCGTAACTGTTATGTGGTGTTTTATTCCTGACTTGCATGCTGGCATGTTTTCCATAGCAACAGCTATAGGCGCATGGGTACTGTAGTACTGTACTCTAGCTAATGTACTGATGTGCCAAACTGATGCCCAAAACATAACCAACCTAACCAAAGCATAAATCGCTCACTAATACTTTATAGAGCAGTCCTGTGTTTCTATGTGGAGGAAAACTCTGGATATCATCAAAAGGAAACTTCCAAAGGTGAATTTCCCACTTTGCTCCTGTATGGATGGGGAGCAAAGAAAAAAAATCCATGGAGAGTAAATGGATTTATTTCACTTGTGGAAGGAAAAAGCAGTAGAAGAGGAGAGAGCAAGGAGAAAGAGAAGTGGAGGGACAGAGTGAGGAAGTGCGGGAGGGGAAGACGACATGCTGGTTTTATGTACGCAGCTTGGGTGAGGGGTTGACTGAGGTTTATTGCCTCCCACCACTCTGCCCTGTGTGCATACTTGTATTTCCACTGAGGACCAGCTTAAGTTCTGCACAGAACAAAATGGTAGCTTTTCGGAGAGCTGAGGACACGCATTAGGTTATGGATTACACTGTGAATATGTAATAGATTTATGGAGGATCTGTGCTACTGCAGATTTTTCTGTATATCATCCCTCAGTAAATGAGGATGTGGATTTTTCTAAGTAACCCAAATTAATTTCTGTCTATCTAGTATCTAGTCATTGGCCGTAAATCTTTTGCACACACAGGAAATGACAAATCTGTGTCTTCCTGAATTTTATCTTCTTGTTTCGATCAGAACTGTCTGATTTACTCTCAATATAAATCTGTGGGGTCACAAGATGAATAAAGGTATAAGAAAAGATAAGAGACATAATTTATCAATCATATATTTCTGTTACACAAAATTCTGTTAATTTTTTCTCTTTTCTCAAAGTTTAGATTTTTTTTGGTGAAATACTGGATGCTTTTACTTTTTTGGGTCTCTAAAAACCCTTTAAATGAAACAGTGTGAAAAGGAAAACTTGTAAAGTGACAAGGGGGTGATAAGTTAGACTTTGCTTCATTTTAAGGGGTCGCAAGCCAAAAAAGTTGGGAAGCACTGCCTTACATACTGTAATCTCTTGAGGGATTACCTCGTGCCGACATGTGGAGTCCACAATGTGCAAAACTGCCTATTGTAGGAGTTATCATTAGGCACAGTTAATGAAAAATGTCCTTCAAATTATGTAACAGAAACATGTGCATGCATCGTGCAGCATACAGTGCCTTTCCCCCAAACTGCCTTACTGTCTCCTGTGCCCATGAATTACACAAAAACATGCAGCATTTGCTCTTTACACTGTTTGTTCAAGTGTTCATTCATTTTTGTGTGTTTTTTTCTTCAGTGTATTCAGTAACATCTTGCAACTGTGTAAAGCTGAATGTGTAATCATAAAAATCCACACACACACACACACACACACACACACACACACGCGCACACACCTTTGCCACAGACTTTCCCTCTGCATTTCACCATGTCCACGGCATTTACTGTATCATTACACTTGTCTGCTTGATCTACCTTTGCTCTGGTGTGTGTGTGTGTGTGTGTGTGAGACACTAAGGTGTGCTGTCTCTTTGACCTGGTGTTTCCACAACACAGTCTGCTTAATGCCTCGAGGCTATATCCAGGTCACACCCACGGGACTTAGTTTGGGTTGAAGAAGGGTCGACTCATTTTGTATCTGTTGACGTACGCGGTTTCATGACCTCTCAAACCTCCAATTAACTCCACTGAAGGTGAGCTATGATCTCATTGAGACAGATTATAGCGATAATAGCATTACGCATAATCATGTTGGCTAACTAAACAGTAGACTACAAATCCAGTTCGAGCTCGATTGTTTGGAACCGGTGACGTGCCGTTTCTTGTTTGTAATGTGTGCATTTGTGTGTGTGTGTGTGTGTGTGTGTGTGTGTGCGCACGTGTGTTTTGGAGTTTTGGTGCAGCAGTAGAGTTCACATCTGGTCTGGATTAGTGTCGGGGCCCTGCTGGTGTTCATGGGGCTCTTCACTCTAATGGTGCTAAAAACAGATACAGTACACACACACACACACACACTCACACACACGCCCACCAGACCACAGGCCACTGATTCTTACCGTATGTTGTACCATGACACTCACTTAAAGGATAAATCCTGTTTATTACAACTCTGTGACATTCCTAAAAAGACGTCTGACGTGGCAGGACAGTTTTTAAACTAAACTTATTGTGAAGAGTAAACAAAGGCAAATCATAAAAACTGTAAACATCCATCCACATCTGAGTTTACAGACAGACTTCCTAGTTCAACTTTGACCCACCACACCCACTGCAGTTGTAGAAGGACTTTTCTGTTTTACACCGAAATTACTGTAGCTTAGATAATCTAGCTAAACTTGCTAAACCCTGTGTATTTTGCTAAATCATGTTGTATTTATTAGTTTAGTATTTTTTTCCTTTGTTCTCTCTCTTTTTTTTCTTTAAGTTGACTTGAGGGGAGGTCAGTTGTATAATATATTGTATATTATCTGGTTTTATGCTGTTGTGTGTGTGCAAATAAAAACCTGTTAAATTGTCCAACAGTTTATGTTTCTGCCACATCTGACTTTATAGTAGCAAAGCCACCAGATCTCAGCAATTACTTTGGTGAGTACAATATTACCAAAACAGATAAAAATTACACTACATGCATAAGATTAAATTGTAATAAACCAGAATTTTCCTTTAAGTTTTAAATTAAAACATAAGGTGCTGGTCTTTTAAACTGATAATGATGAATCATGCTGCAGACTCAGCGTGGAGCTGTCTTTGTGTTTTATTCTCAAGATTTATACCAATTTGACCTCTGAGCCTGCTGGTTTAATACTGAGCTATTAGAACCAGTGAGAGCACTTATGAAGAAAATTGGACTTTGTTTTCTTTCAATCTATCTCTGATCTCTCAGGCTCAGAATCTATAGGTCAGTTTAACTTGCCTGACCCGATCTACCCAGCACCTCTGCACTAGAAAGTGTTTCTGTTTGACTGTATGTGTGTGTGTGTGCCTCATTCTCTGCTGATGTCAGCACTTCCAGGCCTGTCAGCCCTCTTCCTCCTACACACCAGCTGAGCAGCTGGAGAAAAGGAAGGAGGTGGTGGTGGAGGTTTTTGACACACATACACTCACACAGTGTGTCTGTGTCCTGAGTGTGTATTTTATGTGTGTGTTTTAGCACGGGGCGAGATCCTAACCTTTGCAAGGCAAACACCCAATGGCTGACACACACACAGACACACAAAGACTGTTAAAACACACAAATTGCACAAACACACACCTTGGGAGAGTTGCCTCCCAGCAACAGCGAGCCTCTTCCTCAGCCCTTCTAGGCTCCACCCCTCCAAGGAGTCACATGACTTCCTGCTTTGAGACAAAAAGGAAGGAGTGCAGCAGTTTTCCTTAACTCTCTGCTCTTCTTCTTTTATTCTGACCTGGGTTTGACCATTTCTGCACGTGCATTTCATAGTTTGTCTTGGGACTAGTGTGATTTCATAGAAAAGTTTGTCTGTCAACACCCAGGACTTTACCAGAGGATGTTTGTGACGTCAGGTGATTTTATGAAATACAACCAGAATCATGACTACTGAACTCAAATGTCAAAATTTCAAGAATTATTCTTTCCTGTCTTATTTCACACTTGGTCTCATCTTGTCACCCCTCTGCTTTGTTTCCCCCTCTTACAGCCCTCCCATCTCTTCTCTTATTATTGCATCACGTCCTGTGTAACGGATCTCGGTGGATCCTTGAAATCCCGGTTTCTAGAGCAAAGCTATTATTTCATGACCACAATAACCCACTTCACTGGCCTCTGTGCGTGCATGTGTTTGTATGTCCAATATGATTATGCCTGATTACATGTGTGCATCACTGGAGCTTGTGTGAGCAAATGTGAGCACCCAAGCTTTTGTTTATACAGGTCTACTTGCGTGTGTGGAGCACGTTTCTGTTAAGCTTATTAATCATTGCCAAAGGAGATGATGATGACGTAGCTGTGGTGCCAAACTCCACTCTGCTGTGTCAGCTTAAATCTGCACGTTCTCCTCACCTTCAGCTGTATATGTCTTTATGCATTGTTGTCTGCTCACAATTTATGACTTTTCATCTCTTTGTCTTACCAGGTTTACAATGATCTCACTCTTAATATAAATTGAAGCTGCAGTTCACATTATACAAGTCTTATTTTGCACAACTTATTCACAGATTTGAATAAAATTTCAATCTCCTGCACTGACTGAAACGGCAAGTGACTTAAAACTAAATGCTGATATGCGTGTGGTTGTTTGACACAGGACATGAACTCTAAACAGACACTTTAAACCACAGCTGTAGGAGGGTGCGCTGAGCAACACACAACAGAAGCTACTTTCTACTTTTGTATGGTACCTCTGCTCTTTTAGATTATTTGCTGCAAAAAATCCTGCGTGCACACACACATACACACACACACACCAAAACCAAGTCTTAACCTTCAAACAGCCCTTTGAAGTTGTGAGGACTGGCCAAAATGTCCTCACCTTCCAAAAATGGCCTCACTCTGTAGGTAAAAAATGTGTTTCAGTCCTCACTATGTAGCAAGTACAAGTACACACACACACACACACACACACACACACACACATGCACACGCACACACACTGTCCCTTTCTTTTTGTTTTTGATCTGTCTGCACCTGTCATTAAGACTTTCTGGTGTGCTAGAAATGTGTATCAGTTGTTACCTGCTGAGAATATTTACTGCAGAAAGAGACAAATCATGAAAGTGACAACGGTTCTTGTACCAACTGTGCTGCCAGGGTACTTAATTCTTCTCAGTTATGCTTACTCTTTTATGGCATTTTGTTTTGTATCAAAAGTACACAAAGGAGAGTGAAAGGAAGTCTGAGGGAGAGAGAGGGGACATGCTATGAGCCAGACTGCAATGAATTTTCAAATATGCACCTTTGTCCAAAGGGACCCACCACTCCTTCTTCTAATTTCTCATTCGCCCACTCTTTAGCTTTCTTTCTTCCACTTTGCAGAATGTACAGCCAATGAAATCTTCACCACTTGCAAGCCAAGCTCTTACATGAAACAAGTGATGAAAGAAATTAAACTCCATAATGATGTTCATATACTGAAGGTTATCATTATTATTCATTGCCTGGCTAAATCCAAACTCCACACACACACACCTCCTGTCTGTCTTCTCTGCTTGAAGTGAACTTCAATGCCATGGTGACACTGATGGAATTTCATTAGCAGAGTCCAAGCAGACTGTATATTGTTATCAGGTCTCAGTATTTATTTTGGGCCCAAGGGCGGCGTGAACTTAAATACCGCCATGCTATAGGGGGTAGGAGTATGGGCATCTGGGCCCTAGTTTACCTGGAGCAGAGAGGGTTCAACAGGGACACAAGAGACCCTCCTATGCCTTCCTTCATCCTTCTCTTTGTCCTGGTTCTCTCAAGCGCTCACAGCTTAGTACTCATACATGACAACACACACACACACACACACACACACACACACACACACAAAACTGTTCACAGGTCAGGCTGGTATTTCCTTACACCCACTAGCATGTTGTACACATCCATGAGGATACACACACACACACACAAACACACACACACACACAGTCAGGTGAACAGTGGCCTCTATTGAATCGCAGAGTGTCCCCCCGCCACCGTGTCACCTCACCCTCCCTCTAGTCAAGCTCTTTTCCCCGGACGCAGCACTTTGTATTTATATTAACCCACTATTAATAGACCACTGGCAACCACACAGCTACCCCTTCTGTCTTATGTGTGTGTCTATTTTTGCATGTGTAGCCACCAAAAGTACAGTTTCTTTTTTCAGCCCTTGCTGAAGTTTTGTTTTGAAGGTTCCTCATTTTGAGATGTACGTGCATGCATTTGTGTTGGCATGACAGGAAACAATGGTCTTACAGAAGCAGATAATCGCCTCTTCTGAGCTGTGGCTGATGGCATTCCCCAAAATTACCAGCTACTGCACAGTGACATCAGTGCACTTCCCCTGACCTCACCTGGGGGGAAAAATAAACTACAGAGTGTGCCTAAGTAGGTGCCTGCATATTAATTTAAATGTTACAGTTTCTTTGTGACCTTTTAGAGGCTAGGAATGGATAAGATGGGCAGAAGGGTGAAGGTGTGGGTTCATCTCTTGAATCTACTGTACAGGCTCATGAATGAGTCTCTATCATCTGGTTTAAACCCTCCTCCTGTTCCTCATTTTTCTCCTTTCTCATTATTTGTCTGTCCTCTCCCTTACAGCTGCCTTTTGTGATTATTTCTCCTCCTATTTTGCCCCTTCTTTTCTTGCTCTGACGTTCTCTCATTGCCTATTTCTGTATTTTTCAGTCATCTCCCACTCTTTTCTCTCTCTCTCTGAAAGGTCCTTTCTAAGTCAACTCTCCGCACAAAAGCTGTATGGTGGCACTAGCTGGCTGCGGGCCAAAACTCTGCTCTCTGGCTCTTTCTCCCTCTCTGTGTTGGTGAGCAGAAATCACTCAATCTGACCCCCCCCCACTCTCCTCTTTCCACCTCTCTTTTTGTTTATCCTCCTCCACTTTCTTTTCTCTGAGGAGGCAGAGTGGGTAGACAGTGTGAGATCTCGAATGCTCTAGCTCAAATGTTCGCTTTCACACACACACACACACACACACACACACACACACACACACACACACACACTGTGAGATTACTGAGGAGCTGTAGGGCTCAGTGCTTCTGAAAGGGGTGTGTCTGGTAATTCTTTGGAGCTTGTGTGCGAAGGCCTTGTAAATCGGAGAGGAGAAAAAAAAGGGAAGATGAAAAAACGTGATAGAAAGAAAGGCTTTTCAGCTGAACAGGCCTCTTTCTGATAGTAGGCTCGACGCCACAGCTTCCACATGCTAATAAAAAAAGCAAACAAATGCACACATGTGCTGTCACACCACACTGCCCTTAAGAGTGTGTGAATCTTTCACGGAGGACTCTTCAGAAAAACCTCATCTCAAAGCTGATTCACAGCGCTTTGGCCCAAACACACACACACACACACATGCTCACAGTAATGAAAGGCTTGCACATAAATGCTAATCACGCAACAAGTTCACACTGCTTTGGACAATGAGGCCACAAGGAAGTAAAATGAAGAAAGGGGGTGAAAAAGGTGATGATAAGGACAAAAACTATCAGGGAATAAATTAAGGGATTGGCAACACAGAACATACTGCAGCCTGTACAAGAAAAGTGGTTTCAGGAGTCTGACACGCAATGTCAGAGCAAAATCCAACTTGTGACTTTTACCCATCTGAACTCACATGCTGAACTCGCCCCAGTCACTACAGTGCAGCACGAGCAGTCAGCAGTTGCCAGCCTAAAACTGACTAAAATAAGGAGAGGAAAAGGGAAGTGGTGGTGTTACATTAGTTGGTTGGTCTATCACTCGCTTGTCTGGTCACGAGATCGAGGTGGAAGAAAGAGCTGAACTGGCTGTAGCAGTGCCTCTGTGTTGTAACATAAAAAAAACTCTGAGTTGGATGAAGTTTGTGCGTCTTGCTGTCTGTGAAACCATGAAATAAAATATACTGTGACATTTCTATTGCGTATGGTGGACATCTGTGCTGCATCATCCTCAGTGTGTTGCATAACAATCAGAGAGTGTGTTTAAGTTTCAAGGTATGGTCACAGTCTATATATAATACATGCTTTGTAGTGTGTGTTTCTATGACGGTTGCTATATACTTAACTATATCCTCTATTCTTTTGAGGACCAAAGACATAGTTAGAAATTAAAGGAATAGTTCGACATTTTACTAAATACTCTTATTTGCTTTCTTGCAGAGAGTTGATGGGAAGATTGATACCACTCTCATATCTGCCTGTTCAATGTGGAGCTAGAGTCAGCAGCTGGTTAGCTTAGCTTAACATAAAGACAGGAAACAGCTAGCGTGGCTCTGTCCAAAGGTAACAAAATCTGCCTACAAGCACCTCTAAAATTCACAAAGTAACACGTTATCTCATTTTGTTGCCTTTGGACAGAGCTAGGCTACCTGTTTCTCCCTATTTCCTGTCTTTAAGCTAAGCTAAGCTAACTGGCTGCTGGCTCCAGCTTCATATTGAACCGAGTGAATGAGAGTGTCTTCTTATCTAACTCTCTGCAAGAAAGCAAATAAGTGTATTTCCCGAAATGTTGAACTATTCCTTCAAACAAAGGCACATAGCAGAAACCGGAGACTAGAGTATATTAAATGAAGGTCCTCACAAATATAGAAAAAATAGCTGTGAATGTCTGTGTTTCATCGTGTCATGTGATGATATCACTGGACCAACCAGTATGGGACTACTTGATGGCACCAGAGTAGACTGTACGTTCCATCGTCTGCATGATCAGACCCTGAGTAAGCTTGCCCACTGTATGTGTATGTGTATGTGTATGTGTGTGTGTGTGTGTGTGTGTGTATGTGTGTGTGTGTATGCATGGGCATCTTTTGTTGTTTTGAGCTTAGTTTTCCCAGAGTGCCCTGGAGTAAAAAGCCTGCCATCCGTCTGGTGCGCTATTCCACACTAAGTGGGTCAGTGGCTGGCTGAGTAAGAGGGTAAAGTCAGGCTAAAGTCACCCAGTGTGTGTGTGTGTGTCTGTGTGTGCGCGCATGATTGTGGGCGGGTGTGGACGAGTCGCCTACATCCACCATAATAAGTTCAAAGCCGGGGCAGACTGAGAAGAAAAGAGAGACAAGAGAGACAAGATTTTTAAAAGGAAATAGAGAGAGCCAGACAGGCAGGAATGTACTTTACCACATGTGGACAGGGCTACATCTAAAATGCAATGAGTGCTACTGTACGAAATGTTCTTAATAAAAGAAAATGCAGACGAGTGTAAAAGGGTGAGATGTGTAGATAGAGAGACAGACAGACATGGAAAGGGATGGCTGCAGAGAACACAAACTGCTGCGGGGTGCTTTTAATGTGAAGTATGCAGACAGACATGGCTGCAGAGGGAGTAGTAAAGTGAAGTGTACAAGACTTTATTTTGTCTGCTTTTCACAGTCTGCTTGTCTGGGTTAGACTACTATGGGCAACGCCTAGGGACCACCACTCACGGGGGGGAGGGTTGCTTGAGTATATGTGTGTCTGTGTGTGTGTGTGTGTGTGTGTTCCTGTGTCTGTGTGAGAGCACTTAGGGGTAGAGTAAGCACCGTAGAAGAATTTGGGTTAGCGTGAATTATTCACTGGTGTAGCCGAGTACAGCAGCACCGGGCAGGCTTCTCCTCGGGCGGCACACTCACTTTAAAAGCTGGAATAGGACATGTGGGGTAGCTGTGGCAGGATTGCTGTGTGTATCAATGGGTTTACTGTGTCCACAAAGTCTCAACCCAGCAGATTAGATAACCAAATGAACCGCTATCTATGTCGTTTGTGGTCCACACAAACGACTTGGATTGTGGTCTGTGAGGACGCCCTGTGACCAGCGTCTGGGAAACTCACACTGGGTAGCATGAAGGGTTTGAAATAGTAGAAAATCAAGCCCCAATCTGTTTCCCCTTTTCCTACTTTCATGCCACCCTTTATTCATGATACTCTATCCTCCCTTTTCCTCTCTCTTTCATCTCTTGCCACATTCAAACAGAGAGAAAATAAATACCCTGTGCTGCTATATTTGCCAGGAGTTGTCTGTTTGGATAGTGTGTGTGTGTGTGTGTGTGTGTTTGACTGACATACTGTACTATTGCACTGTTGAGTGCAACAGGGTACCCCATGTTAAATCATTCCCTCCCCCAACCTACGCTCCTCTGCCCTCTTCCTTCTCCTCCCCCTCACCTCTTCAACTTCCCTTCCTTTTTTAACGCTCCCTGCTTTATTCCCCCTTTCCTCTCTTTGCCTCAAGTCTCTGGGTTTGAAGTTGGAACGTGGCCAATTAACACAACAGCCGGTTCACCAAACCGAAGTGGTGGAGGAGGGGAACAGAGAGAGAGAGAGAAGGCTCACATCGCTACACACTGACCTACATACACTTCCACCCAGCTGATTGAATCTTACGTTGAGGCCTGCGGCCAATCACAAGTGGGGGTGGAGTGCCAGCCAGCCAATGGCATTGGCCGCTCTCCGTGGAGCTCTTGCACTGTCTCCATACAGTTTTCAATAATCATACAGGGGCAGAGAGAATGAGATAGACAGAGAGAGAAAGGGGTGAGACTTAGAGACAAAAAATAGAAAGGCAAAGCGTGTGTGTAGGCAAAATGTGGCTCAGACAGACAAAAATAAATGGTTGTTCCTTCCTCATTTGCTCTCAGCCACAGTGTCTTACAGCGCTACAGCTGCAGACAGATGAAGGCTAATACTGGCTAATGTTAAAGAGTGGATTAGTGCCCCATATTTGTCCTTGCTCCTTTCCCGGCCCGAGAAGTCTGTGCTCCACCTCCTCACTCTAAACTAGTCCCTTAACATCATTAAGAGCCACTCAAAAGTGTCAGAATTTATTGCTGCTGTTTCCCAAACACCTCATGACTCAAGGTTTTGGTGATTTTCATGTTTTTATGAACTTGAACTTTGACTTGTATGAAAGTCAATCAAAACCTGCAATTAAACTTTAAAAATGTTAAAATTCCTCAACAGTCAACTTTTTGAGGCTTTGAGGTTTTCTTTCCACACCAGTGAAATTACATATGCTGTCCATTTTTAGCAGTTATCCACCTCATGCCTACTCATACAGTAGCTGCTAAACCTCATAATCCCACAATAAAGATGCATTTGATTTTCTGTTATTATCTGTACTTAGTTGTTATTCTTGTAAAAGTAAGAAAAAATGTGGACTTTGTGCCAGATAAAACAATCAATAAAAGTTTACAAGATTTACTGTAGGTTTGTAACTGAGACTGGCAAGAGAAACACAGAGCTCATCTAAACACAGCCGAAGCCTGAAGACACAGACACTGAGATAACTCTCGCCCACAAACACACACACACACACACCAAACTACACACAGTATGCTCTTTCTACACACACACGTCACTTACACACACACACACACACACCTTTGACAGCGTGATGCCACCACAGAGAGGATGAGGGCATCCCTGGCAACAAGCAAAATGGAAAGTTCAACCTGCAGCCGACTAACTGCAGGCTCTAAGAGAAAACCTTACATAAGTGTTTATATTAGTCTAACATAGATAATGCATTTCTATTCCATTCTATCTGCCATCGTTTTTGCTGTGGTGGCAAAAAACGAGAAGGAAGGAAAAATTGCCCAAAAAGCAAGACAATAAAAAGGCTAAGAAAGGCAAACTGAAAAAAGAGGGGGCAATGTGAGGCACACTAACCCATATTTAATACAGCTCCCACAACAGAGCCAACACTCTGGAAATGATGGATTATGGGAAGGAGAGTGAAGGCAAAAAGCTATAATATGGTGCCCCGGGACATTATGGGATTTGAATCATTGGGTGTGCAGAGACAAACACAGTTAAACATGCACGCACATGCATACACTAAATTAAACCACATATAGGCAGTTACATAAGTTCACATGCAAAAACACTCTCACACCCCAGATCTGTATCTGGTTCACACGTCATGGTGCTTACACACACATGCAAACACACACTGTGCATTAATCAGACAAAAAGCCTTTCAACCACACAGTGATGTCACTGCACAGCGATAATCCATCCCGGAGGATACAGTGGTCAGCACAGGTCTGGCTCACACTGGCAGACCATACACGGCGCCCTCGCCTCCCTCTTTTTCAGTGGACAGCTGAGCCTATCAGGGGTGATGGGTCTTCATGAATAATGCACATATTGACTCAAGTGCTCATATGAAAATGGATTCCTGACCAATATTGACCCATCTACTTGAAACAAACCAAAAAACGAGCAGCTCTCAACCCGCTAAGGTCTCTCCAGAATGAGGTGTCCAGGATAATTATACTGTGTTGTGAAAGTGAGACGGGTGGAGGGCTGGTGGGACCCTCCAGTCTGAACGCTGCACCATTACCGTACACTCTCACGGTGAAACAAGAGGGTGGGCCCATATTAGGGCATCTTATAGTGTTCACGTAGAGTGTGAAGGCATTACATTACATGTAGGTTAGTGTTTGGTTAGGCAGCAGTACCTGAGAAAAGTTAATTCAAAGTGTATTTCAATCCACAGATTCAATCCATCTGCTTTTTGCTTTGCTGCCACTTTTTACTCAACCTGCCATTTCTACTTCTGTTTCAGTTAGTTACCTCCTACATTTCCCATAATACTTTTTGAAACCCAAAAAGGAGTGTGCCTGAACTTGTCTCTTTCAGCTGCAGGTGTAGATAGTGCTGTAATATTGATAGTGATAAAGCAAAAAGAGTTGAGAGAAGGTGACCTTTGCTCAAAATGCAAGATGTCTTCTGGCCGCAACGCATTCTGTTCCACTGATGTTCTTGTTGTCGGAAGAGTTGGTATCTTTGCTTCTTCTACAATGGATATCCCTTTATATGATTGTTAAATATACAACTCAAGATTGAAGCACTGATGCTTTAATTTTGAGGGGCCAACACTATAAATTTTAATTTTATATAATAATATATATGAGCTCCAACACTGTATGTACCCTTCCCCCACCACCAATATGCGGAGGGAATGACAGAAGAAATGGAGGGAGATAGAGGAAGAGGAGGAGAAGGTAGAAGGCGAAGTCCAAACACATCACGGTGAACTGAAGGCTTCCTCCAGAAAGTTGGCTGTGCAGGGAAAGTGACAACAACAGCTGAGGCCAGGGCTTCCCCTGCATTAGCCCAGCCCCCTCTGTGTCTAGTACTACACACACGTGCCTATATATTCATAGTGAACACAAAGCCTTCACTATAACAGGGCTCCTCCACATTCAAATCCTGCAGCAGAGCATGGAAATAAGTAATGTGCACTAGAGAATGTCTCCCTGACGGGTGCTGCTTGCAGTGTGTATTAGTCCAGTTTTACATGAGTGCATGTTATGTATGTATACTGGTGCATGCTTGTTTCCCTCCAAATGTGCATGTGTGTATTTGGCATTCTGTCCTTGCTATAGAGCCATTTTGAGACCCTCCAGGTGTTGAGGTCAGTGTCTCTGGGTATCGGTTACTCTCCTCAGCAGCACAGAGGGACTAAGTGATTGATGGACAGATGGTTGGGATGAAGGTCGCCGTGGGAACAGAGGGATGAGCTACAAGTTGAAAGGAATCACACATGCATGCACTCATAATGCCTACAAACACACCACCTCACACGGTGAAGACGAAGGAAGGGCTGAGGGTAAAACAGAGAGAAAGGCTCTGGGTAGAGCTCTGCCCAATGTGCCTTGGGGCTTTTGAGCGATTTCATGCCCCTATAAGCAATGAAACGCACAGACCCAGACACACACACACACACTCTCTCACTGCTGGGCATTCTCCCTTTCCAGCTACCCGCATCAGATGAAAAAAAGCATGGCACATGGTGACAGAGCGGGACAGAAGAACAAAGATAAGCAAAGAGAGATCTGCTACAAAATGCATTCACTAATGGTTGCAGCAGAGCACTCTAACTATTCATACAGCATTTTCCTTTCAATGTTATTGTGCATATTCAGTTTTCCTGGGGCAATGTGAAACATCTTCAGTAATTATTTCTGAGAAACTATTTTATACCTTTTTAACCTTTGCAAAGAAAAGTGTGCACTTAAAACTCTGTGCACCATTTGCAATGGCAAAATCACACTTTCATATCCAGGAAGCTGTTGGTCACTCTGGGGGTTCATTTGAGTGAAGTCAAGTTAATTCGTGCAGCCTAAAATCACATACTGTATGTCTTAAGGGGCAAATATAGTGAAAAAACAGACATGGAAAGCAGAAGTGCATGTGGTTCTGTTTATACTACATTGGGAGTCTTCAGATACCGTCAAGTTCACACACGCTTGTGGGCGAGTATGGCCATCCTAAATTTATAAATACATTTTAGAAAATGTATGTGAGTGGACTCTCGCGGGCACATGGATGCAGAGAATATAATTTTGTTTTTGCCTTGCTCAAGGATAAGTCTAAAGTAGCTGTTGAGTTTTTCAGTTTTTCTCATATATGCCCTGCTGGTCCAAGGATTTGACCTGGCAACCTTGGTCGCATATCCTTAGTGTATCATCTGTGTTTTAGAGCTGGACATCAAATGCAATACTCTCATGTTGCATTTCAACAGAGCAGAATATGTGGGAGAAGATGGAAGAGGTTCATTGCTTTCAACTCACTAGCTGCCTGAAGTCAAACTGAGACTGTAGGTTTGTGGGTGAGAGGTCCTAGAGAAACCTTTCTCTCTGGGTTACTGGGCCAGCAGTAAAGTTCTGACCTTTCCCTTCATCAGCTTAAGGTAGATATGCCCCTGCCCATGACCCCGGAGTCAGATTTCACTAACTCCACTGTCTCAACCTCAGCCTTAAAAGACCTGAATTCATTTGCAAGATTCTCCTGTCAGCTCTTCAGCTCTCAAGTCTTTTCCCAATGAAACAAACTTGTCCAAAAATTATTTATTTGCACTGTCAGCAAACACATTGAGGCATGACCCGTATCTGCTGCTGCTGTGCTCTGCATGCATATCTGCTGACCCTTACCAACCCCCCACCCTGACCCACTCTCGCTTATAAAACCCAGGTGTGCAAACACAAAGGTTTACCTAGGCCTCATAAATGATAACAGATAAGACGAGAGGAAGGGAGAAAGGAAAAGTTAGGAGGCCGAGCTCCTCAGATCCACAGTGACCACCTAATCTGGGTTGTGTTTTAGCCTAGTTTTTTCATCCCATGTTAAGAGGCATAAATACTGGAAGTTCTTGCACAAATACAAGGAAATTTATCGCCTCATCCTCTCCTCTCATAAGTCGAAGATATTATTATGGTGACAGGAACCTAATCAGTTAAAAGAGGTGACTGCAATCTGGTATCTACTTTGTAATCAGAAGGTCACAGGTTGGAATACTGATATGAGGCATTTACGAATCTGAGGGAGGGAGGGACTCAAAGCATTCTTAAGCACAGTGTTGCTTTGAGCTAAATGCTAATGCTGGAATTATGACCTGATGATGGTGCTAGATGAAACGTTAATGGATCACCAAAGCTATTACGTTTCATCATATGGAGAACATGAATGTGTGTGTCTTAGCAATCTATCCAATAGTTGTTGAGACATTTCACTCAAAATCACAAATGTGAACCTCATGGTGGCGCTGTGGTATCAGGGTATAACCAAAATCATTAGGATTCATCATCTGGGAACCATGAATGTCTGTACAAAAAACTGTACCAATTTATCAAGTAGATGTTGAGATATTTTATAGGATAAGTGTATGGCATGACCGAACCAAAAGATGAGAGATGGTGAGAGGATGCAATAGATCTCAGATGCAGTTTTCAGCTCCGCAGAGCAGATGCATTCCAGCTTCTAAAGAGCGACTTGAGAAAGAAAAATTGTCTAATTGAAATTCTATCCCTTGCGTGTTTTCTCTTTACCCTTGCAGTTAGCCTCTTGTGCAAGCAGGCAAAGAAAACACTAAAACCTCTAACGTTTTCACATTTGATACATGCGGAAAACATAAATTACAAGGGATTTTTCTTTTTTTTATCTGTGTAAAACCTTTCAATGTGTTCAGATGCACACATGAACAGAAATGAACACATAAACCCACACACACTCTTTGAACTTTAGCTGCTGCAATCAGCCTCGTCTCCCTGTTTCAGTGCTCAGTGGCTAAAACAGGCTCAACAATGGCTTGCCTTCATCCAACATTAACCCGCCTCCACACACACATGCACGCACGCACACACGCACGCACACATGCACTCACTCACTCACTCACTCACTCACTCACTCACTCACTCACTCACTCACACACACAACATCTCTGAAGTCCATGGCCATAGCTGTGACTTCATGAAGAGTGGGATTAATGCTAAGAGGCTGGTGTGTGTGGGGGACCTTGAGGCCGGCTAACACAATGGACTGTGAACCGCCAGCTACATGCAACATCTGAGTAGGCCTTGAAAGGCTAACACACACACACACACACACACGCACACACACAGACAAGAGACTGTATTTTGTGCAGAGAAATCGCCACAGGGACATTATGGGAACTATTATCAGATGCCCAGAAAGAACCGAAAACATCATTCCCTTGTTTTAATGATGCATGGAGGATGTGGAACATTGGAGCCCAGCATGTGTACAGCAACACATCTCGAGCTGTGTAATTCATACCAGAAACTGACACGCTTTGCATGTGTGACTCTGACCTATAGGATTTCACAGAGACAAGAGAATCCAGTGTGACCAGACAGAAAGCCTGTGGATTGAACAGGTGGCTAGCAGGCTGGCTGCTTGATGGCACTCTCAATCTTTGCATTTCAAATCTGGGAGTGACATCTCTGAGGTTGGAGCGCTTCCACCGGTAACTCCGAGCCAACAGAGAATGTAAAACTGCACAACAGCGATTACCCGATTAACAAATTCGTTGATCTAAAGAAAATTGATCGATAACTAATGGGAACTTGACAATTGATTAATTGTTTTGAGTGATTTTTTTTTTTTAAAGCAAAATGCCAAATATTTGTTGGTTCCAGTTTCTCAAATGTGATGATTTGCTGCTTTTATAATTGTAAACTGAATATCTTTGGGTTTTGGACTGTTGGTCAGACAAAACAAGACATTTGAAGACATCATCTTGGACTCTGGGAAACTGAGATGTACATCTTTTCACTATTTTCTGACATTTTATTGAGAAAACTATTAAGCAATTAACTGAGAAAATACTCAACAGATCAATCAATAATGAAAATAATCTTAAATTACAGCCCTAAATTCTGTATTTATATATTTTGGTGAAATCTTTGATGTGAAGCACTCACAATTTAAACTACATTCCCTAGAGATCACCTATCAATCAAGCAGCATGTTGAGTATTGTGTCCATTTGGGACCGTCCTCAAGGCCTAGTGGTTAAGACGCTACATGTTAGTGAACCTCCCCGGTTCGATTCTGGCAGTGGACCTTTGTTACATGTTGTCTCTCACCCCATGTTCCTTGTCTTTAGCTCTACTTTTCACTATCCAATAAAAGCAAAAGTGCCAAAAAAAAAAGCTTTTATGATTTGCATTTTGATTGAATTATGATTGTGGTACATATGGCAGGAGAGGGTAACAAAATCAAATATAATTTTTGTAGTAAGGAAGCATTTCATGCTGTAAAATGAGTAAAAATTAATTGTGTAAAACAATTCTCGTAAAGTACAGTAAATCTACACAGGGATATTATCTTACTAATTTCTGCTAAAAACACACATTAAAAAAAACTTTTTGGAGATAGGGTGTATCATCAATTATCCTCAAATGCACAATATGGGAATTGGGTTATTATATTCCAGATACAAATGAATATTTCCAGAGTTTGCTAGTGTTCCCTACATGCACAATCAATTCAGTGGCTTTTTAAAGGAAAGTACCTGAACTGTTGACAAGTGTGGTTATGAAAGCAGATAATTTTGGTTTTAAGAGCGAGTAAGAGCAACACAGAAAGATGTGTAAAAGTGATTCTCCCTCCATGATATGTCAGCAGCACATCACTTTCACCCCCCCACCCCACATTCACCACCTTTCTTCTTCTCCTGTCTCCCTCCTCTGACACAGAAAGCTTTATTGTAGTCAATTAAATCTTAATCAGGAACAGTAGCTCAGCCCATCCTTTGTAGACTCAGTGATTCCAGATAGGTGGAGTGGTGTAATTGAAAGAGACAGGCTCAGAAGAAAACAAATTAAAGTTTAAAAGCCAAGAGTCACATTGGCGAGCCAAATTCAGAGATGATCACTTCAAATCAGCCACACGCAGATGACTGTTGACAGAGTTCAGATGATTACGGGGGACAGAGAGGGAGACACTAAGACTTTCACCTGCTTCCCCGTCCCCCAAAATACACAAAAACATTGCTCTTAATTTGAACTCCTGCCTACTCCAATCTATGCACTATTAATGACTTGAGAAAATATGGCTGAGCAACACACACACACACACACACACACACACACACACAGAGGGTGTGTGTATGGTATAATGTGTGTGATGGTGGGAGTCGATTACAGAAGAGGAGGCGGCTGAGAGGCAAGGGGCCCTCAGCAATGTGGTTATCGGAGAAACTGAGAAGCGAGGCCAGAATGGGAAGTATGTGCAGTGTGACTGGTTGTGTGTGTGTGTGTGTATGTATGGGTACATAAGCAAAGGGGGGGGGATGTGTTCAGTGGGTCACTCTGTTATCAGCTGTCACCCAAACTGTGTGTCGTCCCCCCACCTGCTTGACAAGTTATTAGTTGCTATGGAGACAAACAAGTAACAACCCCCTCCCTTACCCTGATCACACAAGTATGCATGCCTCTGCACACATATGAACACACACACATACAGCAGTCATTTAGGTCATTATTCTCCTAAAGACTCTCCTTTTCTGCCCAGTGAGACTTCCTGTGCTCCACTGCCCATTTCTTGTATGATATAAACAAAATATTTCCTTTACTATATATTTAATATTTACTATACTTTTATGTTTGCTGCTGACTTTTATTAAATCAAATAATGATTAATTTCTTACACTGCATTGTAACCTTTACTCTCCTGTGTTAACTTATTTTTATTTTCTATTTAACTCTTTTAAGTGCATTTAAATGTCTTTTTTTATATTGCCCTATGTTGCTTGTGTTATATGTAAAGCACTTTGAATTGCCTCATTGAAATGTGCTATACAAATAAACTTGCCTTGCCTTGCCTTTACTGTATTCAAGCCCACTGTTCAATACATAAATGGGTTGGATAACAACAGGTGGAGGAGGAAAGAGACGAAGAGGAGGAAAATGTAGATGACACAGATGATGAGGTGACAGTTATATGTCTTCTGTCATTACCCACCAGAGAGACAAATTTGGAGTTGCACATTTACTTAAAGCAACAGTTTGATATTTTAGGAAATACGCTTATTCGCTTTCTGCTAAGGGAGCAGCTAAGGGACTGTGGGGGGTGGGTCTAAAATGTTTTACCTTAACCTTCAGCAGCTATCCGACTCAAAATAGTATTTATAAATATATTATTTTGAGTAGGGGGTGGGGATTGGCCAAGGGGAGCGTCCAAAGAAAATATTAATAACACTAGGGCATGCATTGCTTTTTTATAAAATGAAATTCAGCACCCATCCCCACACCCTAACCCATTTTGAATGATCCCTAACCTGGCTCCGTCCAAAGGTGAAAAAAATCTGTGTAAAACGAGAATTTGTCATTTTTACGGGGGTTATGTTCCGGACTGTTTCTCGGACAGGACCAGTAATTTCCTGGAGTCTCAGCCAAAAAATAGACTGGTACATAACCTCCCGTAAAATCACAATTTGTCGTTTTTACACTTCAGTTTTTGTACGGATTAAACAAATGCCAATGCCAACTGTTTCCCCCTGTTTCCAGTATTTATTCTAAGCTAAGCTAACCAGCTGCTGGCTCCAGCCACATGTGTATGGTATACATGTGAGAGTGGTATCTATCTTCTCATCTAATTCTTGGCAGGAAAGCAAAGAAGCATACTTGTTGAACTATTATTTTAAGATTTACACATTTACTGTATAAGAAAGTCTACAGCACTAGTCCCTGGAGCTCAGTGTGATGCTCAGGGCCACTTGAGCACTGTGGTAAAACAAACTACAGACATAATGCTGACCACCCTTCAGTCCCTTCACAGTTAAAGCTGCTCATAACTCATAAAATAACTTACATACAGTAATGCGGTACATCATTGTAATGCTCAGCGTATTCACCTAAATATCTCTGTAAGCATGTGAAAAGTGGCCACAGATGCTGTTTAATAAATACTGGTCCTTTTTTGGCACAAATGATGGATATATACCTCATACAAAAATACACTTCTGCAAACACTGTGTCCATAAGTGTAACAGAGTTATGTTTTTCTGCCCTTAAGCACTTTCGTTTTGCATACGTGTATTTGCAGAGATATCTTATTTAGACAGGGCAAACTGGGCTGAGGGCGATGTGTAATTGTTGGTTTCCTAGATGTTTTATTTATTTTTCCAGTGGCAGACAGACAGTATGTCTTAGAGCGACATGTCCATAGCACAATTTTCCAGTCAGGCTGGTGTTTCTGTATTGTCTCTGACATAACTAAAACATTTCTGCCTCTTATAATTTATTACTCCTGCTAGAAAAAATTGTTCTTTGCTTAACCGTTCTACAGAGAGGTCAAGGGTCAGGGTCAACTACAGAACGGCAGAACTACAGAAAGTCTGGAGCTGGGAGGAATTCAATGACTTGTTTTTATTAAAGACACTTTAGAACAGGCAGAGGTTTAACCCTGGTGCTCCAGTTAAGGACTAGTCTCTAACCACTAGACAAACAACTATAGTCTTCGGCTCTACCATACTGAGCTGGTATGTTGTGTGTTTGACATAGATGTCAAAAAGAGATCTCTACTTCCTGTATATCCCCTTTCTGTTTTGTCTTTCTAGGGAATTTACATTACATTACAATGCATTTCTTGCCTACCTACCAGTATTCCCATTCACCAGCTCTTGATGAACTTCAGCTGTGCACTTTGCTACGGTTATCTGGCTGGAACACTAGTTTCATGCACCAACAGTTGGAAAAGATCAGTGTAATCTGATGTTGTATAAACCGCTGAGCAATTGTTTTGCAGTGTGAGGGTGCTTTGATAGCAGGATCAGAAATGTTGGTGATTCAACAGGCCCTGGAAAGATACTGAAACATGATAGTTCTTCTAGCTCTACTTTTGTACAGTAATGAACAAGTTAATCTTCTGGGAAAATTCTACCTATGATTTGTTATCATGCGGGCTGTGGGAAATTACAGCATCAGAATATAACCAGTCAGTCTCACTATTACTAATAAACTGAATATTACACATTGTGGTATTTTTCCTGCAGGATTTTTTGCTTACTAACACAGGGTTTGAACTGAAGCACAGTGACTAATAAAGTAGCTAATATGCCCCCTACTGCTGCCTTAAAATACAGAAGTGAAGAAAGGGAACACGTTAGAATTTTAGTAAATACGCTTTTATGCTTTCTTGCCAAAAGCTAGATGAGAAGATTGATACCACCTTCATGTCTGTACAGTAAATATGAAGCTTCAAATTGAGACATGAGAGTAGTATCAATCTTCTCATTTAACTCTCGGCAAGAAAGCAAAGAAGCATATTCCCCAAATTTTATTTATTATTTATTTATTCCCTTAAGTTACTATATGTCCTGCAAGAACTTACACTTACTGTACATGAGGCAAAATGCCAGTTTAATTCCAGCCCCCGCCTTTAGCATGTAATCAGTGTGTGAGACACAAGTGTTGGTATTTTAGACGCTATCAAGGACTGGGCATGTGCAGGCAGCTGCTTTCTCTTTTGCTGTGTGCATGTGTCTGTTAAACACATTCAGACACAAAACACACAACATATAAATCCTGTGCCTTGTCTGCCCTTTAATATCATCATCATGTAGAGCAATTCTAAGTCATGTCTAAAATCTGCCTCAAACTCTGGGGTTTCTGCAAACAGCTCAGCCCAGCTGGCCCACATCGAGGTTTTAAGACTATTCATTTCTTTTACAATCTGCATGTTTTCACAGCAACAACAACAACAGTGTGTATGGCCATAGTGTCTCAAAAAAATGCTGCAGTGTTACCATGATGGCCACAAAAAGAAACAGAGGAATCAAAGGAGTACAGAGTGTAACAAGAGCAGAGGCCCAAGATTTATCTCCATTCATTAGAGCCCACAACAGATTTCAAGAGTTGTGCTTCAGAGGGACAGCGGTGAGTTACAGGGGGATGGCTTGTTTTTGCTCACCACAGTGTTTTACATCCAGACAAATGAGGGAGCTGGCAGGAAAATAATGAGGGATGGCATGGGAGAAAGAGAGTGGAGTGAAAGAGAGGAGTTAGAGTTATGAAAGAAAGACAGAAACTGTGAAAGAGGGTTAGCCTTTAGCCAAGAACAGGCTCTTAAAAATTAATACAGTGATCTGAATTTATCCCGAGCGCATTGAATAATTGAGAAGTGTCTTTGAGGAGTACAGATTGTGCCGAGTGTGACATGGTTGAGATGGTGAGGACGCAGAAAATGATGGAAAAAACAGTGAGAGAAAGACAAAAATGTGCTTTTCTTTCTTTCTTTCTTGCAGATACAAATACATACACAGTCACACAGGAGACTTTTAAAACAGAGCAGTCAACTAGATTACTGAATGTCTGCAAGTTCCAATGCCTGGACTAATTCTGAAATTATTATAAAATTTGACAAATTATGCATCAACTTTCACACACAAACACTTGGACAGGCAGTGAGATAGTGAAAAAGAGACAGAGGAAGATAGATGGATATAAAGACAAAGATAAGAGAGAGGAGCATTCCTGCTGACTTCGAAAGTGTGTGGACACCCCTGACCACATACTTCTACAAACTTCTGGTCTCTGGCTATGTATAACTAACTCTAACTAGAAATTTAGGGACATATAATTATTTGCTTTCTTGCCGAGTTAGATGAGGAGATTGATAGCACTCACAGGTCTGTATAGTAAATATGAACCTAACACCATCAGTTAGCTTAGCTTAGCAGAAAGACAAGGAGAAATAACTAGGCTAGCTCTGTACTAAAGTAACAAAATCTGCCTACCAAACCCTCTAACCCCCTGTAAAACCAACGCATTGTTTTTACACTTCTGTTATTGTGCAGATTAAACAAAAGAAATATGGTGTGTTAATTAGTGAGCTTTAGAGGTGCTGGCTAGCTGTTTCCCCCTGTTACCAGTCTTTGTGCTAAGCTAAAATGTTGAACAATTTCTTTAAGAGAAGTCTTAATGCTACAGCATATAATCACAACAGTGTGCTTCCAACATTGTAGTAACAGTGAGGAAGAGAGGTCCATGCAGAAATGGTTTTCTAAATTTGGTGTGTAGGAACTTGAGTGGCTTGTACAGAGGAGCCCTGATCTCAACCCCATCCAACACCTTTGGGATCAACTAAAACCCTGAATGTAAGCCAGGCGTTATCACCCAATACCATGGCCGACCTCACAAATGCTCTTGAGGCTGAATGGGAACAAATCCCTGCAGCCAGGTTCTCCAAATCTTGTGGAAAGCCTTCAAAGAAGAGTGGAGGCTGTTATAGCTGCAGATTAATGTTTAAAAGGTTTTGGAATGAGATGTTCAAAAATCACATATGGGTGTAATACTCAGGTGTCTGCATACTTTGGCCAAATAGGGTAATTTTTAGATGTAAAATCTTGATGCAGCGAAACTCCTCGGGCATCTGTAGAAAAAAAATTGTCCATTGACGGGAAATGAAACTAGAACAGAGCCTGGGGGTATTCCTCCACGAAGAGGCTGACACTCAGGGTGACACTATTCAGACTTGGAGGGGTGTCTGGAGCTGGTGGGTTCTCATAACCCATCTGCCCCTTAGCCTCACACACTCACCAACCTCTCCATTGGGAATCACAGCCAGAGGGCAGTTGTAATACACCAATTTGGAGCAAAGCTTGTTAATTTACTCCCTTAGCTCCCCCTCCCTTCTCCTCCTTCTACTGTCTTCACGCCCCCTAACCCCCTCAACTCCCCCATTTTATTGCCTTTTTGCTTCAGTTCCTTCATCTTGGCACAGTGCCAGCTCCATCTGAGAGGCCTCCGGACTGTATTCTGAGTACCTGAGTGCACACACACAAATTCACACAGACAGCCCCTGTTTTTAGTATTTCCTTCAGTGTTATAAGAATTTCCTTACTAGCCAGTCATCTCATATAAACCTCAGAAAATGCTTACAAGTTTAAATTCCAGCCACTAGCAGCCATGTCTTGCAGGGATATTCATGACTGACTCCACAAATAAAGCCCACTCTGCACTGATGGACAGCCAATGAAAGGATTAATGTTGTTTTTCTTTGGCAGCCCCTTCCCGTTTGTGAACCCCATCCTGCTCTGATAGGAGCAATAAATAATTTCAGCCCCAAAGAATCAACACTTTCAGCGTGCTAGCCCATTAAGATGATAATCACCATGCCCGGCGAGCTTATGAGGGCCTGTTTTCCCTATGCCTCCAGACAAAGTCAGATGGGGGAATGTGCAGAGAGCGCGGTGGCCTCTGTGTGTGTGAAGGTTGTGCCATGGATGAACCTCTGCCTTTTGGTCTCTTTGTAAACTAACAGATAAAATGAGAAAAGGTGTGTTTAACACTTGTGGTCATGACTCACTGGTTCGTGGTTTGAGCCGAACATGAAGCACCTGCAAATAACCATCAGTTAAACAAGGACATTAAGACAAATGTACTTGTTAAACAACAACCTCATGTTGATAACGATCACCCTCACTCATTGGAACCCTAGGGGTCTTAAAGATTAAAGTAATCTCATGAATGAATTCTATGAGTTAAACTAATTTCAGACCCCTGTATAAATTAAGACACTCAGAGGCAAATTCACAAAAGGACTGCGTCGCTTTTGCGGCCGCTAAACCTGCATAAATACGTCAAAAAGAAACCGTGTAATTCTCAAAGCACCTGCAAAGGGTGAAATGAACGGACTGTAGCCAGGACTGTACCATGAGAGAATTAAACTGTAAAACTGTAAAACAACATAAAACTGCTGTGAGAAACGGAGACGGTGGTTATGCATTGTAATAGTCCAGCAGAGAGCAGAGTAGGGGAGAAAACGTCTCTCCATGCGCCCAGAGGCATGATGCACAGTTAAAGCACCCCAAATAAGAATCACTCCATACAGAGTGAGTCATAGAAAAAATAGACACATCCCGCAGATGGAAACGAATGAAAGAGGGGGAGTTATTAATTGTATTGGAACTGGAATTGTTGCAGATACGTTTGCAAATGAGGCAGTGGATCAGGTAGCTCCTCTTCATCTGGTTCTGGGTCATTTTTGTGCTCCTAAATACGCAGACCGGCTCTAATGGCTATGTTGTGAAGGATGCAGCATACAACTGCATTCTGGTATACTGTAGGGGGACTATACAGCATTGCTCCTCCACTACGATCCAGGCATCTAAATCTGCTTTTTTGAATGCCAAAGGTGATTGAATAGGTGTGCTTCCTATTTCTAAAAACTTTTCGTTGTGCCATGGTGGTACTAGAGGGAAAGCCGGCTACATTAAAGAATTCCTGCTTTGTCCCCTCAATTTCCCATCTGTTTTGGGAAAATCTGATGTATCTCACCACTCTACGAGCAATGGCTGGTACAAAATCCCACATGGCCCTGCTGATGGATGATTGTGATAGCCCAGAGGCCCCTGCGATAGGTATCTGGAAGGAGCCAGACGCAAGAACCTGAAGTGTTGAAAGGAGTTTGACAATGCCAGGTATTACATGGCATCTTTGGGGGGCAGGCAATGTCATCCTTGATGTCATCTAGTATAGCAAGAATTGTTTGACCTGGCAAAATGTATCTGCAGATGATCTCGTTCTCAGATTAATCAAAAAGTGATATTCTCCTTCAAAATATTCGCTCACGAGCATGCCTGGCATGACGATGCCTTCTTCTGGCTACAAACCGTGCTGGCATGATCACTGGAAAGTCCGGGTGTGACGTGTCTTAAAAATGCGTTCATTTACCACCAACTCTCTGAAGACGTTAATAATTTCACTCCAACTGCATGTGGCTATTAGCGCTGGTGTTCGTGAATTTGACCTTGTTTTTCAATAAGGCTCATTTGCACAAAGGGGCCAATTTTGCACCAAATGTATGCATATTACCTAATTTAGCGCCGGCAAAAGCCGCACAATCCTTTTGTGAATTCGCCCCTCACAGTCATGAACCCTGGTGACATGCCTGAACATGACCAGGGAAATGTCTGAGCATGTCTGTCTGTGTGGGAATGTATAGCAGGTTTAAAAACACACAAGAACTCAAGCTGTCAACTTTATCTGAAGTAGAAAGAACGGCATGTACCGTGAATGTGATTAGTGTGGCTGTTAAAACCTCTAAACATTAAATGAGAATATCAGACCCGTGTGTGTGTGTGTGTGTGTGTGTGTGTCTCTGTGACATAACTAGGTATTGGCCTGTGATGGGCAGCTGCTGGGAACAGGGAGCCTGTTACAGCAGGGTTAAGTAACACTAGAGCACAAGGTTCACTGTAGCCAGGAATACTTACACACACACACACACACACACGCACGGATGTATTCACCTGCCTTTGTACTTGCACACAGATACACACAGGCACACCTAATCCTTCGATTATGCAAAGACACACAGGTGAAAGACACACATACTCAGCGTTATAGCAGTGTTTACAGGTGCTATTTTGAGATGCAGCCCATCACTCACCCGCCATATCAAAGCTTCTCTTAGCACACATTTCAGCAGCGCTGAACCAGACCTGCCCTATAGGACAGAACTCCTGCTGGAAAACTCTAACAGGCTGTGTTGGTGTGATGTGCGGCACTAAAAAAGGCTCCAACACTTAAGCTGACAAATACTTAACAGCACTCAAGAATGATTGTGATTTGATTTTGTTAAGCATGACTGCCTTATTTCAGAATCTATCACTAAAAAGACTACAATTGGGTATCATTTGAAAATGTTTGACAAAAGTGCAGGGAAAGTGTTTAGGTGAGGTCATAAGCCACCCATATTCTGACAAATATCTTTTGATCAATTTAGTAAGTAGATGACAGCCTAAATCTGATCAAAGAATAAGTCAATGTGATTATGAATCTGAGCAGACATTTGACGCCAGTTGACAGTACTGAGATCAGGGTTAAATCATGGTTGACATACTGTATGCTGAGTTCTTCATTGCGTAAGAACAAGTAAATGACCAAATACTGCGTTACTATTAAAAGCGTGTGCAGTGGCTTCTCTTGCTTAAAGACAATCTAAGGTAAATGACCTAGTGTTATGCTCGGCTGTCTTAACCTAGTTTTACCAGGGTTAATGGTTAACTGACAAAGATATTAAATAAAATGACATAAGTGGGAACCTGGGAGAGAAACCCAGAGGGATTACTAGGATTTGCTCAGCAAATCTCCTCAACAAAGGTGCCCTGACTGCATGAAACTGTAGGTGTTCAAACTGGGCTCTGTGTGGAGGTGAAACCTAAGAGTCTCTGAGAGTGAAATGGAGAGCGAGGGGGCTCTGAAAAAGTCCCCATACAGAGGTAGTCCTCTAAACACCTGGTACTGCATGGCGTCTTTGGTTTCATGGGCTTTTTACTAAAACCTAACTGCAGCTTGTGACACGCTCAGGCCTTAATGCTGAGGAACCAGCTTGTCGGTTTGGAGTTGCAGAGATCTACCATCCTAAAGAAAAGTCTCTGTAAAAGTGCGTCATCTAAACTGTACTCATTTGTGATACTGTGTGTTGCCACAACTCTGTGTTTGAAGAAGAAACAACTAGAGTCTGTAATGAAAAGAGTCCCTTGTAAGAAAAAAAAGGCATAGGCTGTGAGCTGCAGCTGAGATTTATTGACAGACCATGAGTAACACTATACCGCTGACAGCCTGGCCCTCATGCCCAAAATTCCAGGAGTAACAGCCCTGCATGGTGACGGTGAACCCGGCCTTGACTTGGTGGGGCTACACACACAGCCTCCCTCTTTGCTCTTCACTGAAGCATATCACATAGCAAAACTTGAGAAGCCCTGAGAAAATATGGCCAATAGGCTTCATGCCCCATGGGACTGGTCCTACAGTCTCTGATGGGTGTTAACCTCTGCTCTCTGACCTTCTGCACCTCCCTTCTTCCCTGTCTCTTTTCGCAGGTCCCATATGTCTTTTGGGTGATCAGATCGCTGCCTTTGAAAAAAAAAAAGATGCTTTACCCTTGACAGCTCACCCAAACTCAGGCAACCCAGTAGTTATGTAATTCCCCCATGGTAGGATCAGCAACCTTGGCAGTTGCCTACCTGACCCATGAGACTGACAGATTATTGCCAAGATTTACATAACAAATGGCAAACAGGGCAATGCTACTGTGGTTACAGTAGCATGACGGAAATTTAGCCTATAAATATAAAAGCACAAAACACGAAGTGAAAAAACCATAATGTCACTAACTAACTATCTCACAAACACAAAATGACTAAATGACTGTAAATGCACCACATGGATGTTTCATAGTGGAGGTTATGCCTTCAGGAGAGGTCTTCTCAGGATTCATACTTCTCCACATTGCCTTATTGTTAAATCGCTTTGTTTACATCCAGCTCCTTGTTCTATTAAGGGATTAGCTGCTGTTCAGTAAACTGTCTTATGTAATTGTATCATTCTCTGAGTCTTAAACAGGGTTGCGTCACTCAAATTAGGCTACTGTGTTTCCAGACAAACAGGTTACAACGTTTCTGTTTGCTCTGAGTCCAGTCATGTGGCCTCATGTGGAATATTATCCACATAACTCACCAGAAACGTCAAATAAAAAAGACAAAGGACATCTGTATCTGCATCTGATGCTATTTCAATCAAAACTCCACAACCTTCTTTGTCTATTAAATGTCTGGGAATAAGTGCAAGACATCACGTTTTGGTCAATTTATAAGAAAACTATATGTAGGTCACCAAACCCCACGCTGCTTAAAGAGATTAATGATCTTAAATGCCTCCCTGTTGTGATTTTTTTCTCATTTGCTGGACGTTATCTGACTGATCTGTAATTTCCATTAGAATGATAATGAGAGGTATAATGAGTGCCAGACTTTCCAAATAGACACTCGTAAAAACACTACTGCGCTGGCATAATTGTGTGCGTGTCTGTTCGTGTGTGTACGTCAGTGGGTTTACAAGCCACATGCTTTTTGTTTTTGTTTTGATGGAAGAAGGAGGGGGGCTGGGTGGGTGAGTGGGACGACTCTTACCTTCCATCCTGCAGAGCTGTTGCTGTCGCCTTTGTCTTTGAAGTAGGGGATGGATCTCACCATCCAGTCATAAATTTGGGACAGTGTCAGTCTCTTGTCCGGCGCGCTCTCAATGGCTTTGGTTATCAGGTCGGCGTAGGAGAGATTCCCCCATGCGTTACGACGAGACGATGCTTTCCTCGGCGTCTGCTGGGCAGCCAAGCTGCTGGGGGTCAGCGCGCCAGAGGTGGCCGTCGGGGAGTGCGTGGAGAGCGGGGAGCCTCCGCTCTCCTGGCCGGGGGAGGAGAGCGCTCCATCGGCTATGGGGCTGTTGCTGCTCTGGTCCTCTGTTGCCAAACCAGAGCCATGGACACTGGTGGCATTATCCTCCTCCTCATCCTCTTCCTCGGGTATGATATCTGTGTCATTGCTCTCCGGTTTCACCGCGTTCGAGTCCGGTCGTGGCAGCGGCCAGGTGCAAGATCTGGGCCGCTTCTGTGGCTCAAAGTCCGGGTCGATGACCACGTCCAAGTCCGGGAGTGGGTCGGGGAACGGAGCCTCAGCCATTATCTCCTGCTCCAGTCACAATCTCGCCCCCGCTGCCAGGTAATAAAGTTACAAGACAAGAAATGAAGAGCTGTCAAAGTCGCGTCCCATGAATGCGCGCTCCCGTCCTTTGTTGCTATTCCACACCAGCGAAGTCCCAACAGGGCCAAGAGCAACTGTTGAGGACATGAAGAAAGAAAAAATAAAGCCAACACATTCGCTTAAAGCCAAGTTAAAATACAGGATAAAAGATACACTACACTGGCTGCGTGTGTACATTTAACCTATTTCTGTCAATGAAGCTACAATAAACTAGCCTACTTCTGAATTAAACAAACATATTTCAATGAAGCTATGCGCCTCTCTGAGCTTCACTTCATTATAAAACACTACTTGCTCATGAATAGGAGCTCTACACAAAACCCCGTCCTGATGCAAGGGTCTGAATCCACCCACTGGAGATCAATGGCTGAGGAGAAAGTGCTCAAACCTCATCTCTCTGGGAAATAAATCCGCTCTGAACACTTTAAATGAAATACCTTGTACGGCCTGTCACTTGCGCTCCGTGGTACAAAAAAAACCCCAGAAGAGACTAAATCCCGGATTGTCCACGGCCACTTCCAGATGCCATCTTGACTCTCTCCTTTTTCACTCCTCAAGTGCGCTCTGCGATGTACAGACAGATAGGATGTACGCAGGGCAAGTCAGTGTCGATGTGGAATAAGACTGCCACCTCACTCTGAGTATTACTGTATCTCGATGTGCTCTCCACACAGCGCTGCACACACGCGCTCACACACATACATACACACGCACACACTTACGTTCACACACAGACACGCGCATGCAAGTCGATCAAGGGCCAGCCCCCTGGATCCTGTGCATGGGATCGCCTTTTAAAGAGACACTGCAGTGAGTCCAACAGGACGGAGCTGTCTGTACGCAGGTGGAGGCTGGGACACGTCCTGACATGTTGGTGACAGGCAGAGAAATAGAGGGACACAACAGAAGAAGAAAAACGGAACCATTAAAGTCGATTAATGTATTCATTTTACAAAGATTTTCACTGTCACAGGTAAAAGGGATGTTTACATGTCCAACTTTAGTTTGCAGAGTACATCTTGGTGAAACTGGCACTACAGGTGTGCTACAGGTTTCTACTTTGTTAGAATCCATTAATGTAAATTTTTTAAAAAGCTGTCTAGGGCTGCAACTAACAATTATTTTCATTATCAATTAATCTGTCAGGTATTTTCTCCATTAATAAATGTGTTTATATATATATATTTTTTTTACATTTTATGGACCAAAAAAAAGTCCATCACAGTTTTCCAGAGGCAGCAACCAGTGAACTTTGTACATTTTTGCTTAAAAAACGACTCAAAATGGTGCTGATTTTCTGTCAATCAACTAATCGATTGTTTCCCCCTCTAAAACAGATTTTAACAGTTAATTACAGTGTTGTAATAGAAATTGTGCTTTCAAAAAGATTGTCATTGTTATATGTTACTGACATCATGATGGTGCTTAACGGTAAAAACATTTGGAACATAATATCACATATTCGGATTTTAGCTTTAACATCCATATAGATTTTTTATTCATATCACTCTTGTTGCCTCATTGCTATGGCTGATTGTGCCTTTAATCAGCGAACCAGGTTGTCAATCATGTCTGTTACGGCGCTCAGGCCACGCCCCCTTTCCGGAGCCCGTTCCACCTCGCTCCGGATGACGTCATCCCGTGTATTAGCCAGAGATAAAGGAGAGCAATCCTAGATGGTTTCTCCATCCTGTAAGTGATGCTCTCGACCTCCCTCCCTCCTCCTCCATCTCCTCCACCTTGACTGGATCAAAACAGCCTCGTCCACATCTTCTTTGTTTCACCGAGGGCTGCTTGCCGTGCAAGGTGCGCGTCCATTTGCGCGTGCTCGCGGTTTCTGTGCAGGAATGCGCGTTCACAGCTGACCATAACAAGATACAGTATCACTTCAGTATTACTGCATTGATTTATGGTGGGTCTGTGGTAATGAAATGTTAATTTTAGTTTTGATTTGACATCACAATAATATATTATTATTTTAGGATATCCTATCATGTATTATTTGTTTTGGGCATGGGTAAGTACATTTCCTGCATTGTAGTCTATTAACTGCTAAAATCATAACTCTAAATAAACAGCATATTACCCATGTGTCTGTGTTTTATGGGAGGATCTTCATCACAGTATTCACAATCAGCAAGCTGACAGACATGCTCTCTAAAGAGGTTGGACAGTATTGTTTGACTGTGCTCATTGACACATATTTCACCGGGCAGATTTGTACAACACGCACACGCTCAGTTACAGCAGCAGTCTGGAGTCTGTACTGTACGGGATTACCAGAGATAGTCGGTCTACACGTACACACATTGTGTGATGGTTTTTGTTCCCTTCACATCAAAGAGAATACCTGATGCAGCAGTTTGGCTCCTGCAGAGAACTATAGCTCACTGGATAAAATGAGAGAGGTTAGATGTCTGTAAGATTTTGTTTGTGTATTTGCTATAGGTCATCAGTCACTAAAGCATGGCATTTGTTTTGTTTCCTTTTTAACCCATTATTACAAAATCGGCAAAGGTTGAAACCAAGATTTCAACCCATTTTCTTCAAGAGCTCCAGCATTTGTTTATTGAGTGAATCCTAAGACTTGACCACTGAGCACACCTTTATTTTTCTGAAGCTTATAAACTGTTTGGATGTTCTTATGTTTCTTTGAATAAACCACAACACTGACTTTTGTTTGCTTTTTCATCTGGGTACAGATATGCACCTGCACATTTAAAATAATAGGCCAATGTATATTTCAACTTTCCTAATAAGGAGCAAACATGTGTTGCTCTATGTCATGTAGAACAGAATAAGTGTCAGACATGTCCCCTTCAACACCCTGCTGCAGTATTTCTGGCATTTAGCCATTTTATTCTGCACCAAAATAAACCAGCTTCACCCTGGATGCCCCTTTGAGGGCCGTAATAGTGTTGCATAAGGGCACATTCATGCACACAAGCAAGAAAACACACACACAACCCCAAACCACTTGTATTATTACCCTTTTTCTTTACATGGGACACATTTAACCTCATCCAGGTTGGAGCCACGTAACATAATCCTGTGAAAACCTGATTGAACAACTGTATTAAAACAATATCTGAGCTCCGTTAGAGTATTTAACATACTGGTATTGTCAACTGTGCTGACACAAAAGGTGAACTGTTTTCCATCTTCCCTCTGACAGCATGGGGTATAAAGACTGTGGTCCAGAGAGGATGGAGACTACGACCACCCCTCCAAACCAGCGTGAATCATCCAATTAAGACAATCACAAAGCACAACGGCCATCTCTGTTTGTGTCTGATGTTTCCCCCAAACAGCATAATGCTCTGATTGGATTAGGGGCCTCAGCATAGGGCGTGATTGATTTTTCTTTAATTGAGAGTTATGGTGGGATAGACTTGGGGCCTTGCTACCAACTCAAGCACTTTTTAATGACACACGTCATATGCATGCTTCCGTGCACACAACCACACACCTGCACACACACAAACACACACAGACTGGCCACTGAGCCACTTACATCTAATGAGATTATACATTTACTCTGGCGTTTCTGTACTTGTGCCACAATACTGGCAGCTTGGATGCTTGGTATAAACACACTATCTTATGTAATGCTCTTGGTTTGGATACTGTAGGTGCTGCTCACTGTTCTGACTGTAGGTGTCATGACGGGCATGTCCAGGCTGGAGTGGTGCACCAGGATGACCTCATCCTTACATGGACGCAATAACAAACCTTGTGGTGATTTGTTGCCCTCTGCTGCCACCTACAGGCATGCAGGAAGAAGGTCCAAAACACCACAGACAATAGAAATATCTATCTGCCCTTTGATTGTAACTAAAATATAGATGAAAACCAAGAAAGGCGTTTATAGTTTTTCTACCAAAAATGACATTATCCATCATCCTTTAAAATATATTACAGCTTTAATGATGTTAGTTTTTCATATCAATTTGGAGCCACAATCATAAAAACACACTACTACAGAAATCAATATACCTCATCAAACTGTGCAACATAAAATATTTTTGCATGGCTCCATTGTTTATTTATTTGTTTTTTGTCCCATCTCATAGAAAATTGGCAAAATGTGACAAAAAAAGTGAACATTTCTCATGATTTTTTCACATTTTGTTACCTTTTGCACATAAAGTTAACTGATTCTTTTAGCATCTGAAGGGCCTTTTCTACTTTGTGCCTTTCTTTTGTGCATTTAAAAAAAAAAATCTGATTTGACTGCTGATCTTAGCTACACACCCGCATGACACTACTTCTTGAATAATCTGGCTTCAAGACCCTCTTCACAATTCTTTGTCTTGACAATTTTATTATATTGAAATCTTTTACTGCAGTTTGCAGTTGTGTATGCCACTGCCTGTAAGAATGCAAGACAAATTTCCCCTCCTGATAGTAACAAAGTGTTAGAAATAGCAACTGTAGTGACACCATCTTGGTAAAGTCCAAGTCAAAATCAAGACCAGTTCTACTTCATTAAGAATCCAGACCTGGAATACATCAATGCCATTCTAACAGCCACTGAGCTTAACATAAAGATGCCTCAACATTAAACTAGTGAATTATAGTCTTGTTCATTAAATACACGGATTAACATCATGCATAACAGTTTAAATTTATACCAGGTTTTATACAGTTGAGGTTTCATTCTAAATGCACAGAGACTGATATTGTTTCATAAAAACAGGAGCAGCTTGAAAATATTTTTCCCTTTTCACATTCATCCACTAGAGGGCGATAGCCAACTACTTTGAAGAACACTTGCCCCCTTCCTCTCTGTGAAGTGAGCGCCTGTTTGCCTTGTGGTTCACACAGGTTTCCATATTCTTTAAAATAAATATTCCACAAGGGGGAGAGAGCACACCTCACAGAGGAGGACCAATAAGTAAAACGGTATAACACACATGCATAAGATGAGGGAAAATCAGATCCAAAAAATAAACAGGTATCTAGTTTTACATAGTTATATTATATTTACTGTGCATATTAGGTCTTTCTAGGATATATTGGAATAAACTGCTGCTTATTCTTAAACACAATTTGCTTTGGTTGCAAATAGATCTTTTCTATTTCTGCTGAATAGGAACTTCTCTTGTGCAGTGTCAGTAGTTAGTGAGGTACTATGTTGTCTGGAGGTATATGCTTATAAGGCAGTCAGCTGTTGATGTTAGGTGTTAGGTGTTTCTTGCTGTGACTGCGGTCTCCCTCCATCCAGTATGACTCCGTCTGCATCTCCATCAGTCTGGAGACGGTCCTCTGGAAGGCAAAGATCTTCTCCTCAGCTGTAAACAGAGTCAGGTGCTCTGCTGCCTCCTGAAGAAAGACGCCAACAGCAGGGTTAGCGGCTGATACACTCAAATCCAATTTAAATTTAAACAAATTTGGGTTGGAGAAGAAAGGTTAGAGAAACAGGATTAAGACCAGGAGGTTGCCTGTTCAATTCCTGGACCTGTAGGATCAGTGTGAACGTGGCATTCCTGCAAAAGAGGGTCTTTTTGCTCTCACTGAAAATGTAAAATATGACATATTGACATGTGGTACAACAAATTAAACATAGATTAGAAATTTCAGTTGGATTTATACTCTAATTAGTAAGATTAATGTTAACATTGTGAATATTTAATAACTGTTTACATCATACGCTGCTGCACACTCGTGTCAATGTTAGTGTAATTCTGTAAAGCCCTTTTAATAAGTTTGTAACCACAAATTAATAAACAACCCATTGATCTGTTGTTATCCTAATTCAAGTGCAGCCTACTATGAGGTGAACTGAAGTGTCACTTAAAGAGAAAATCAGTGGTGATTTTTGTTTTAAACAAATTTTAGGATTTTGGGAACACGCAGCATCCATTCATCGCTGATAGGAGATGATGGTTTTCCTGCCGCTTTAACTCGTCATATTCTGTTGTAGCAGATGTGATTTTACCCCGCTGAGGTCCAGGTCATCCAGCAGTTGTCGGTCTCTCTCATCTTCCCCTCCAGTGTGGACAAACAACCGGTCTATAGGAGCTGCCGCCAGCAGCACCACTCTCACCTGGGACAGGGACGGGAAGGAAAGAGGGATCAGACACGGGAATGTCCAGTTTATTTATGGAGGTTACTTCCTATATCATTAATGTTTAAGCATCTGTTAGTAGTATATGTAGTATAGTTTGCCGTGTTTTATTGCATGCTGACAAGATTTAAGAGCATATTGACTTTTTTTACAGAATCAAATTTCCTCTTTAACACAATAAAGAACTGATTGATAAAATTACAGTTCATAGGAAGTGAGCTAATATGAGGTTGGCACGCAACTTTGGCAACGCTGGCACGACTATTGAATGCAGTGCAATGTAGTACTATAGTAATATTACTTTTTGCAGCAGTAGCAGTGATTTACGATTTCAATTTCAGTGGTAATATTTCAGCCACCAATCGTCATTTATGTCAGTAATCTTGAATTTGGACTCATTTGAAAAATTAACCATCATCCTCTCAGTGCTGTGTGCGTTATGCATCCACATTGAATAATACAGGACAGGAAGTTACTGCTTTCTTAAGCTTCAAACTTTTAAGCATGTTGCACTTGTGATATGATGCATTTCTTTTTGTCTATTTTTCAGAAGCAAGCCCAACTCTAGTTTGTCAAAACAGATACCTTGTTGTCGTAGAAGTTGTCTATGAGGGTGGTGAAGCGCTTGGCCTGGTCCTTCAGGGTCAGTGTCAGCATGGGGACACGGCGAATGAATACTGTGTCAAAGAGCCGAGCCATTTCCAGGTAGTCACTGGCACCCAGAGGCTGGAAAACAACTGAGCAGGTTACATACGGAATCAAAGTCAGACTTGAGCTTCTAATCTACAGCAGCCCATCACAGAGCAGAGAGTAAATAGTTTCAGTGTAGCACATGTGCACAACTGCCTCGTAAACACACACAGACACATGCACTGTGAATGTTGCAGTCTGTATGTTTGGCTCAGGCTGATGTCATTTTAGTCCCTGTCCTTGGTTCTCTGCCATTCAGGATGATTGCTCTCAAAATTAATGTGGATGTGCGAACATATGTCAGATGGAAGAAGAAGCCTTGAAGCTCAGATGCATGCAAAAGCTTACCGCTGTCCATCAAGCTTCAGACTTTACACACAGCGCAGATTACTGTACCACAATGCTTTATTTGAAGCACAATGGGCTCAACTATTCACAAAATTGTCAATAGACTTGCTTTTTGACATTGAGCAGAAAATAGGAATGAGATGGAGGGAAGGTGATTCAGTTTGAGAGCAAAGGCTTGGGACAATACGCACAGAGAAGAGGGAAGAACAGAACGCAGAGGCAATAAAGAGGCAAGAGAAGTGCTTTGAATTTGAGCAGTTTTGATTAGTGGTGAGTGGATTTTGTGTGTGAGAGTGTACTGTGTGTGTGTGTGTGTGTGTGTGTGTGTGTGTGTGAAAAAGAGATTGGAAGTGTTCCAGTGTTCAGGTGGTCTAAATAACATACTGTGTAACTTGGATATCTGTGGTTTTAGTCTGGCCAGAAGTCATTGTCAAATAAAGGCAAAATGTCCCCCAAAAAATTGCCTTAAAAAGGGAAAAACTCTGTGCTCCATTCTTGTGTTGTAACAATATAAATTTGGAAGAAACAGCAAAAAATATCATTGTTATGTGTTGTTGTTGTTGTTGTTTTACAATTACAGAAGGCTGGCAATGGAGCAAATTGAGATTTGTAGAGAAAACTGTTTCAAGACCAAACCAAGATAAAACACTCACTCTGCCACACAGCTCATCAAAAGTACAGTCGGCGATGGAGCCACAGGTCTTTTCCAGAGTCACGTCTCTGCCCAGCACTGTGAGCAACCGAGGGCCTGTAACTATGGAAACACACACCCAACAATATAACTGATCCTCACAACATACAGTTTTTATCATCACATTTACAGTTGAATCATTACATTAAAAACAAATCTGTGAAGGAATGAAAGTTAAAGTTAATCTAAGACCATAGAAGTCAAATCCTCCTTCTTTCAACCCTGTTATTAACTTACAAAGCAGGGAGCAAGATGTGAAGAATATAAAAAATGCCTATAGTGACATACATAATCAACAGTTTCAAAATTTTGATTTCTATACATTGTGTCTACAAATGTAATTAAAATACAGTGTTTTTAGATATTGACCAAAACAATGAAGTATATATATAAAACTTTGTCCTTCACCCTCCGTGGGTGGTCTCATCCTTCGAGCTCGGGTCCTCTACCAGAGGCCTGGGAGCTTGAGGGTTCTGCGCAGTATCTTCGCTGTTCCCAGTACTGCACTCTTCTGGACCGAGATGTCTGGTGTTCTTCCAGGGATCTGCTGTAGCCACTCCTCCAGTTTGGGGGTCACTGCCCCGAGTGCCCCGATGACCACGGGCACCACTGTTGCCTTCACCTTCCAGGCCTTCTCCAGCTCTTCTCTGAGCCCTTGGTACTTCTCTAATTTCTCATGTTCCTTTTTCCTGATGTTGCCATCGCTTGGTATCGCCACGTCAACCACAACGGCTTTCCTCTGCTGTTTGTCCACCACCACGATGTCAGGCTGGTTCGCCATCACCATTCTGTCAGTCTGGATCTGGAAGTCCCACAGGATCTTGGCTCGGTCATTCTCTACCACCTTTGGAGGTGTTTCCCACTTTGACCTCGGGGTTTCCAGTCCATACTCAGTGCAGATGTTCCTGTACACTATGCCAGCTACTTGGTTATGGCGCTCCATGTATGCTTTTCCTGCCAGCATCTTACACCCTGCAGTTATGTGCTGGATTGTCTCAGGGGCCTCTTTGCACAGCCTACACCTTGGGTCTTGTCTGGTGTGGTAGATCTGGGCCTCTATTGCTCTGGTGCTCAGGGCCTGCTCCTGTGCAGCCATGATGAGTGCCTCTGTGCTGTCCTTCAATCCAGCCCGCTCTAGTCATTGGTAGGACTTCTTGATATCAGCCACTTCAGTTATGTTCGGTGGTACATCCCATGTAGGGGTTTGTCCTCCCATGATGGTCCCTCCTCCAGCACGTCTTCCTCTGTTCCCCATTGCCTGAGACATTCCCTGAGCACGTCATCTGTTGGGGCCACATCTTGGATGTACTTGTGGATCTTGGATGTTTCATCCTGGATAGTGGCTCTGACACTCACTAGTCCACGGCCGCTTTCCTTACGGCTAGCGTACAGTCTCAGGATGCTGGATTTGGGACGGAGCCCCCCATGCATGGTGAGGAGCTTTCGCGTCTTAACGTCTGTGTTCTGTATCTCTTCCTTTGGCCACCTTATTATTCCTGCAGGGTATCTGATCACTGGCAGGGCGTAGCTGTTTATTGCCTGGGCCTTGTTCTTGCCATTGAGCTGACTTCTTAGGACTTGCCTCACTCGTTGGAGGTATTTGGCCGTTGCCGTCTTCCTTGTTGCCTCTTCGAGGTTGCCATTTGCCTGTGGTATTCCAAGGTACTTGTAACCATCCTCAATGTCTGCTATTGTTCCTTCTGGGAGTGAGACCCCTTCTGTGTGGACTACCTTCCCTCTCTTTGTCACCATTCGACTGCACTTCTCAAGCCCGAATGACATCCCAATGTCAGAGCTGTAGATCCTGGTGGTGTGGATCAGTGAGTCGATGTCCCGCTCGCTCTTAGCGTATAGCTTGATGTCATCCATGTAGAGGAGGTGACTGATGGTGGCCCCGTTCCTGAGTCGGTATCCATAGCCAGTCTTGTTGATTATTTGGCTGAGGGGGTTCAGTCCTATGCAGAACAGCAGTGGGGACAGAGCATCTCCTTGGTATATGCCACATTTGATTGGCCTCAAGGGTGGTTTTCAGTTGAGTCATATGCTTTCTTGTAATCAATCCAGGCAGTGCACAGGTTGGTGTGTCGGGCTCTGCAGTCTTGGGTCACTGTTCTGTCAACCAGGAGTTGGTGTTTGGCTCCTCTGGTTTCTTTGCCGATGCCCTTCTGTGCTTTGCTCATGTATTGATCCATGTGTCCACTTATCTTAGCCGCGATGATGCCTGACATGAGCTTCCATGTTGTGGAGAGACAGGTTATTATATATATATATATATATATATATATATATAGTATTAGTACAGTATTTCTGATTTAGCTTTAGTTAGATTTGAAGCTAAATGATGAGTGACCTAGAATAATACACAACCAAATCTGTCAGTTTTGTGTAGAAAACCCATTTCTTTTTGTAGTTTTCTGCAGAATTGAAACAAAGCAAAGGAACCAATATTACTTAATTTCTCAAAACCAAAGTTTACATTGGTAAGATTTAAGTTGTCCGTAGGAACGAATGGGATTGGGCCACAGACAGGGTAGGGAAGTCCGACAGTATTAAGAGATAGGCAAACACCTTGTATAAAAATATTTTATCGCCAGCCTTTAATGTGTAATCTTATCACAGTAGATAAATCCGCTGTTGCACAAACAAACCCAATTACATGAACTTTATTGATTATTAAAAAAGCTCTGTTACTTTGTTGGATTATGCTATTTGTCTACTATCACTCAACAAGGTGTAAAAGTGTTATCATGCTGCATCAGATGTTTTGATGTCTCTTTATGTAATGGAGCAAGTTGACTGGTGGACAAATCTCCACAAAAATTGTTTTCCCTTAACTTCCTTACCAGTCTTTTGTCTTAAGGCCAGCTCCTCAAACAGCACATCCAAGAAGGCCTCAGCATCAGGCTCCTCTGTGCTGAACAAGACACACGCATGCACACACGCGCACACATACACACACAAAAACAGAAGAAAAAATAGGATATGAAATTAATAATGGTGAAGTGGCCACATCAAACGGTGGCAGCAAGGAGTGCACGGGAGGGGGGTACTTAGCTTTTCACTCCATCAGTAAAAAACAGGATATTAGGCTCTAAACACAAGCATTAGCCTGTGAATGCACATCAAAATGAGATTGTAAAGTGTGTGTATTTGTGTCTGTATGTGTGCTTGTGTTTTAACTCCAGGTAAAAGGGTGTGATGCGCTCTATTTACATACAGTGAAAAGACGAAAGCACTTGAAAGCTCCAATACAGCAATGAGCAACAGCAGTGTCATTCATACCTTGTTTGTCTGCGTGTGTGTTCCTAACAGTGTATATGTAATGAGGAAAATAGAAAACTAGCTTTTAAAGCTCTGCCATTTTCTCATATTCTATTGATTCCTCTTTCACTCTTTTCATGGATCTCTCAAGGTAATGTAGGTCTTTATAAATCTCCAAGTCTGCTTCTCCCTATTTATCCATCTGTTTGCCTTCTCTTGCTGTACTAAAAAAGAAATCTAACTCAATAATGTGCACAAACATTTCCTGCGTGCGTGTGTGTGAATGCTTGTGTGTTATGTTGTGGATGCAGGTTAATGTCGACTGTTTACCAGACCTCTGCATAACCTCTGAGCTGAGTTAGACTGCAAAGAAACGAGCAAATGGGACCAGTGTGTGTGTGTGTGTGTGTGTCTTACAGGTAAAAGAGTTTCCCTGCTGCAGCCTTGTCCAGCCTCCTGTAGTCAATCCCAGAGTCTAGGCAGATGGTGTGGCAGTACTCCTGCACGCACAAACACGCAACATACAGAGGGACAAATGAATAGTTGGTCAAAGGGCAAATAGAGATTTTTGATATACATATATAATACATTTTTTTTTATTTTTTATAATAGGTTGTAGTTTCTTTAAATGATACTGTTTGTGCTACAGCGTATTCATCCTCTGTGACAACATTGTTTTTATTCCACACATTTTCCCACAATACTACTGTCAACAAATCCCATGAAAAGACCAAAACCAACAATGCAATAGTCTGTCTTTAAGTACTAACCCCTACTGAAGATGTAAATCTTGACAAACAGGTCACGTATACATACTCTGATTTAAAAAAGGCTAAATAATTTACTACTACTCAAACACGTGTAAATTGTGCATTTGTAAGGAACTATTTTCAGCGGCGGATTTATTTCGCAAGGGAGTATTTACAGCAGCAGGACAGTGTATGTGGGATTGACTCAGACAAACGACAGTATGTGTTCATGGTAATGAAGGAACATGTCACCCAGTGCAACGGTTTGATTCACTGATATGTTTTTAATAGTTTTTGGATAATAATGGAGCTCTATGGAACAGAGGAATATGATATATCAGGTGTTGGTTACAGAGACAACACTTGTTAGTAGGATCACTTCATTGTTTTGGTCTTTTCATGGGATCAGTTGTTATTTCACAACAGTATAGCATCAAATTTGCTATCAAATTTCCCCAAAATTGGGTCTTCTACACAAAACTGCCAGACTTGGTTGTGTATGATTTATAGTCACTCATCAATTAGCTTTAGAGCTAAACCTAAAAGTAACACATTTAAAGCTTGTTTAAGAGGTTTTTCAAATTTTGAATTAGGGTTTCTGGTTTTGCTGTTGTTTCTTTTCAGCCACTAAGTTTAGTTTTAAGGTTTGATTCTACTATAGATGTTTTTCTATTTAGTTATATTTCTTGTATTAATATACATCTAAAAACATTGTAATCTCACTTAATAAAATGTGTAGACCCACTGTATAGAAATACACAACTGATGAGTATGCAATCAGAAAAATATAGAATATCACCAGACCTATCATTTAAATCTGGTTCTTGTATTTTCAAAAAAAATCTAAATTTATTTTTTGGCCAGATCTGAGTTGCATTTCAATATTGGTTGTGTCACATAGAAGCTAACAAAGAAGTATTGAAAATATGGAAAGGAAATACTGAAAATGTGCACCATATAAATTGAATAAACCTTAGCAAGCTAACAGATTAAATGCTATCTTTTTAGGTGTAGATTGATGTTGTGGACATCTTTGAGATAATTGAGTTTGTGATAATTGAGGAGTCTATTTTGTTGATGTTGTTGTGAATTAAATTCTTGCGTTTGGTACATTATTTATTATGCTATAGTATGTGCCAAAATTAAAAACATTTTCTATTGCTTTACAGTTCTCTACTGCTCATCTGGCATGTGGAAAGTGGACGCTAAGAGCTTCGTATCACTGCTTTCTTCTCAGTATAAATAATAAAATGGACAAAGAGCAAATAAGGAACAAGTGAACAAATGCGCAACGCAGAAGGCAGGAGACATCTTGCTCTGCTCTGACAGTGCTGGGATTATGTGTCACTTCTTCATGCTTTATTGAGCTGATCTATTGTTCCTGCAGCTATTCAAGTGTGTTACAGCAGGGGTGAACTTGTGATTCAGAGTTCAAACTTTTCCAGATAGTGTAAAACGTCAACAGGATTCATGTCAGGGAGTACAGCACAAACTATAATCATCATCTCCACTATTCTATCAAAGAAAAGAAAGGAATTGCATATCATCCCATCCAAGCCATCACCGGCTGACTGAGTATTCGACGACAGCTCCAGTAAATTATGAAATCAGTGAATTTCTGCCACTGGCCTCCTTAAGCTGCAGGATAATTAGTAATCATCACAAAGCAAGGGGACAGAAATACTCTATTCTTCTCCGCTGTCAACTTTTTATCTCCATGTCCGCTCACACAAACGGGGTTCCCACTCTGAGCCAATTGGCTGAATCAGGCTTAATAACAACCTGACAAACTCGCCCTCCCCCACACACAAAAGGGAGGTGTCATTTCATCAACCTACTGTGACCCCACCAACGGGTAAATAGTCCCTCCAAAATGGAAAAAAAGATAGAGGAAAAAAAACTTGTCACTATTGCCGCCACATCATTAGAATCTGAGTTTGTCTTTTCTCCTGCCATCTTCTACCTCCTTTCATGAACCGGCTCTACCTACGGTAACGACGGCTGATGCGTTTCTTGACGGAGAAGTGAGGTACAAATACGAGAGGGGAAAGAAGGAGGAATGGAAACACAATCAGTGATGATGATTCCATTGGTTATTTATAATCAGATGAGGCTGAGGCCTTGCGGGTCATTACTTGATTATCCATCTTGAGAGGATTGTCAAGTTCTCACTCCTCCAAGATTTCATCCGCCTACACATTGTGGTCTTGTCTCCCCCCCTCCACCACCACGCTCCTCTCACAGACTCTTATCCTAGTCAGTCTACTCTGCAACATACAGTCTCATCTCCAATTGTCCCTTTAGCTTATTCTGTATATCTTGCTGTACAGTTGCACAACAACAATCCAATATATATACTTATAAATAAATAAAAAGTAAAAAGTAATAAACATCTACCAGCTACACTGTTTTTGTCAGGTGTACTGTTGAAGCGATTAGGCGATTAATCGATTAGTTGATTAACAATTCTGAGCAGAAATGATAAACATTTGCTGGTTTCAGCTTTTCAAATGTGAGAATTCACTGCTTAATGGACAACATATCGGGGATACTCTTTATTAACTATACTGTTGGAAAATTGGAGATGTATTTGTAAACTTTGGGGTCTTGCTGCCGATTAATACCCAAATACTGGGATTTTAGTCAAGGCAAAAGTGACTTTGCATAAGGTATTTCTTTTTATATTACAATGGTCAAATTTCCGATTCCAATTTCTTCAATATGTGATAGCATCTCTGTCCTTCTTTTGAACCTGTGTTCACTTTCGTCATTCTAAATAGATTTCGCTATCTCACTAATGGCTCAAAAGAAAAAAAAACAGGTTGCAGTCCAACAATCGGAGTGTCTGTTTAACTTTGTGACTTCATTTGAAACAATTAGAGGATTAACCGATGAGTCGATTAACAGAACATTAATTGACAACAATTTTAACAATCAACTAATTGTCTTTTATGAAGTAAAAATGCCAAATGGATCCTGGGCCCATGGAGACGTGTGGTGGGAACTGGCTAAGTCACTGGTTTTAGCTTCTCAAATATGAGAATTTGCTGCTTTTCTCTGTTTTATATGAGTATTCTGGGAAACTGTGAGGGGCCTTTTTTATTATTTTCTGACATTTTAAAGACTTAACGCTTAATCAAAAAATAACTGACAGATTAAATTGATAAGGAAATAATCATTAGTTGCAGCCCTAGTTTCATTATCATCATGAGTCATGCCACAGTTTTAGCTTTTTGTACAAGTGGTTTAAAAACTAGTTGTGTGCAGCTGACTCACAGAACAGCAGCATGGAAGCAGCGCCACTGCAAATTAAGAGTTTCACTACTTGCACAGACGCATTCACGAACTCAGATGGGAGGTAGCAACAGAAGAGAGAGATGACAGACATGAGAATCAGAGTCTCTTTAGAAGAAAGTCATCCAAACACATGTAGCTCCAATCATGTCATTGTCAAAGCTGTCCACTGCTCTCTCTGGACAGCCGTTTAGCATAAAAACAGAGTGGCTTTTTTTTGGTGGCTGCCTCTGCTCCCCTCTGTGCCCGCTCCCTCTACGCCATATCTTTCTCTATCCTTTACTCCTCAAAAAGTTGCTTTTGAGTTTTTCAAAGAGCGCGGTGCCATTGAGCTGCAACAAAAGCCAAGGATAGCTGACTATTGGGCCCTGATGAGGTCCACTCCCTCATTACCCAGCAGCAGAAAACATTTGATGCTTTTTTTGTTTGGCCTGGAGAATTGACCAGGCCTCAAAGAAATGTGGGGTGGGAAGGCTGAAAAAGAGACGAAGGGGGGAGAGAGCGAGAGAGAGAGGGAGGGAGAGGGGAGGAGGGGAAAGGTTGTCGTTCATTCAACCATGTGTGTCTTACAGCCTTGTGTGGAGGGAAAGAAGAAAAGAGGGAGGGAGGGATAGAGGGGTTGAGAGAGAGAGAGAGAGAGAGACGGGGGAGAAAAGAGAGAGAGCTTAAAACACTGCCTTTATGCTGGCAAGTTCTGGACGACTCTTCTTACATCAAAGTGTTTTCACTAACTGGGGAGCTGCTCTGTGTGTGTGTGAGAGTGTGAGTGTGAGTGGGGGGGTGTATCTGGTGATTTTATTCATTCTTGGGCAGTCGGGGGGGTACATGACAATGTGAACACCCTAATTACACCTAATGATCTATTCCCTTAAAGTGTGACCGCCTTGGGCCAGCAATGGTTTGTTCTGAGAGGTCGTTCTCACAACCTCCCCCTACCTCGGCTGCTCCTCTTGGGGAAACATCTTTTGAGTTGGAGGCCCCACCTTTCGTGATCCAGGACCCCACTGGACCCCCCAACCCTCAACCCCTCTCGAGCTCTGTTGATACCCAAAACCGAACAGCTCCAAAATTTGGTGAAGTCTGTGCTACCTGCACCTGGCCAACAGAGGCTCCCCATGTTGGTAGCAACACAGAGATAAGAAATGGACTCCATGCAGCTGAGCACATCACTTCAGTACTAAAAGCTCTGCATTGGCATCAAGACTATAAGAGAACATATTTTAAAATACAGCTACTACTTTATAAGTCACCAAATGGTTTAGGACCTAAATACCTTTCTGATCTTCTGGTATACTACAACACACCAGACCTGTAAAAGAGTTCTCCAACAATTTAGCATCGCTAACCTATAACATTCAAACTCACGATGGACAATTTAAAGATAAAGGATAGAAATCAATGCAGCAGAACCAGAGATAGTCTTTTTTATTCCACACATTCTTCTTGTCAAAACCTGGTGCCTATGTTACCCACAATGCAACTCAACTCAGGTGTGTTATGTTAGTAGCGGCTAATGTAGCCTTGAGGCCACTTGCCTCAAGCAGAGATCAGGAGCGGGCTACAGAGGTCTGGTAAAACTAACTCCACACCACCAGATTATTTTCGTTTTCAAACTTGTAGTCTTCAGCCCCAATCGACGCTGACTCAAGTGACATCTTTGAGGCAATTTATCAGACTTCACGCAGCTCCCTCTGGAGCCACAACAGGCTTTAAACAACCTTTTTCACATATGTAGTCGTACTCCCCAAGAACTATAAAAATGTGTGAAATCTCCCTTTAAGATCTGCCAGCACTGGTCTAAATCCAAATATGTGGAAGCTACTATTACCTACTATATGTTGCGGGGATGAGCAGAAAGGTACCTAAAGTACTGATTCTACAGATCTTCTTTTGAGTAACGATACTACCATAAACAGGATCAATAACAAAAAAAAAAAAGACGTTCTGGGCTCATGAACACTCTTCTTAGTGGTGCACTCTCAGCTTCTCTGCTGCTGCGTCAATGTGTGCAGTTACCCACTCGTTATTTCAGAGAATTCATTATTAAAAACTGTCCTTTGAAAACTGTGTTTTAACATGCACTTAATTGGGGACAAGCCTCAACATGTATTATTTTTAAAATACAGCAAAAAAAGCCTCAAGATCTACACTGTAAATCTGATTGTTTCATTTCTTAGGCTATTTTATTTTTCTTATTTTTATTTTATTCTGCCATTTTATCCATTTAATGTAATTTATTCTGGCATGTTAGTCCTGATGTGTTATGTGAAGCTCTTTGAATTGCCCCATATAAAGCTGTCTTGCATTATGTGAACACTAACAGCATCAACAATGTATTACTGAGGTATAAAAACCTGTCTGTGCTTAGGTAAACAAGTTAGTAACCCCCCATATCTTCATAAAAAGACTGAGAATTTATTTCAATGCGCAAAATCTAAAAACCACCTGTCTTTTCAGCTTTACGATGTTACAAATGTGAAAACAGCGTAGAACATCAAGAGGCGAGTGGGTTGAGAGTATAACAGAGGCAGAGAGCATAACAAGTATAGAAAAGGGGCTTTAAATGTAAATGTTAGTGAAGTTAGAAGTGAGAGGGACCTTTCTGAATTAAGTGTTGCCATCAGATTGCAGGTGGCCTGCTTTACAAATGAATACATACAGTAGAGTATAATGCACCTGTGCGCATGTACATGCGCTTGATCAAAACACATCTGACACGTGCACACACTTATAATAAGACACTGGAAAACATCAGTTAGGCAGTAGAAAATAGCCAACAACAAGCCAAGGTGACTGGATCAATTAGAAATTAGGCGATAGATACAGAGCCAGAATTCATTCCTCATGTTCAAAAGGAGACAAATCGATTTGTCCTTTATTAATTGTTCAGTTTTGTAGAAGTGAGACATTGATATGAAAGAACTGAGGTACGCCCTCGAGGCATACAGCGAGTGGCACTGCCCTGCCATTAAATGCTCTGGAAGACAATGACAATCATCAAACATCAATATCCATTTGATCTGAACTGGCAGGCTTCCGGCTCTTCAGAGGCAGTCCTTCTCACCAAGGTCTTCACTGGAGGACCACATCCCTCTCATTCCTCAATTTCTCATACTCTATCATCCTGTTTTTATTCATATATTTCTTTTTCTCTCATCACCAACTGCACAGCACATAGCAAATTATTAACAATTGCACAAAAAAATAGTAGGAGAGTGCATCAAAAGAAAGGTTAAAAACAGCAGGAAACCCAGAGATGTTTAAAGTTGCCTCAGGGTTGTTGTCATGTTTTCCACCCTTGGCAGCATTGTGTACAACTGCAATCGGAGGGAAAATAAAGTCACTATTCTGCTACCAAAACACAGAGACCTGACCTTGGGTGAGTAAAGCCAGCGAGCAGAACAGCATAGTAGGAGAATAAAGAGCAGGGATAGAGGGGTAGAGACAGGATGGGCGATGAAAAGTGGAGTGGAGAGGGAGGACAGTTTGTGAGAGAGAAAGAGTATCTTAGTTACAATACTGGCAGTGTCCATTAAAAAAAGCCCTTAAACCCTGTATTTTACAGAACTCTGAGCTTTGCCATGGCTACAAAGAAAAAGCCTAAACAACTGAATAGATTCCCTGATGGACTCTAAAGAGATGCTAAAAAGGACAAGAAATTACAAATGACTGAGTGAATGAAAAAACTAGTAAACAAACTAAAACGCGAAAAGCAGTCAGGGACTTTTAGGTTCAGTGCTTTCCATATCTGGCAAGTGTATCTACTTGAAAGTTTGTACTTCATCTAATGTTTTCTTATTTTTCAAATTAGGAAACTGGGTGATTTGGGGGGGAAGGGGTGGGGTCCCAACTAATCAGAAGTCAATAGTTAAATAAAGACGTCAACCCAGGCGGACAGAGGCGGTGGATTAACCTCTACCACTCCAGCTCAGGTGATAGGGAGGAAAGGTCAGAGGCTATTTTTACTTTTTAACACCCTCATTCACTCCCTCGCTCACTATAGAAACACACTCAGGCATGCACATACTGGAGCGAGCTGCATCAGGAAGGAGGACCCGCAAAGCTGGTCCCTGCAAGCATTAATTCAATCTATTAAGGGTCAGCTAGTTAGCAGCGTGACCCCGTTAAAACATGCTTTAACTTTACAGAACAGGCCGCCATAGAGAACGCCTTGCACCCCCAAAAAACCCCCGACCCGCAAAAACCAGGTCTCACAAAGAAGAACATGGAACTCTGAAAGAGAGGAGGTGGTGCTGGGCAGGGAGGGACAACAGGCATTCAGGACCTTGATGAGGGTGGATTAGAGAGGGCAAGGGTGCTGCTGGGAGAGTGGGTGGGGAGAAGGGTGACTCCAAGGCCTCCCCTGTTGTAGTGCGGTTACATTTGTGTGTGTGCGTTTGAAGATACAGTGGAGATCTGATGACCCTGAAACTGTCTGTGGCCTGGGCGCTGCAGATCAACCATATTGCTCTTATTGAAGCAACCTGTGCTGCAATTTCCTACTATTTTTTTCTTAATTTGTACACAACAGTATTTGCACTGAGGTTTGTGGTACAGGTACATGTAATGGAATCATAATCTTGAAACAACATATTAATTATCATATCTAGAGCCTGACCAATAATGGAGTTTTAAGGCCAGCCAGGCTAATCGTGATATCAGCTCATATTATACAGTATATAAACTGATATATTACCTTAGATTTGTGTGGGAAAGGGTTATGAGAAAGATATGTACTGGGGGCAGAGTATTTTTTTCATAGCTGAAACATATTATTCTTAACATTATTCTTAACAGATGTACACTTTGTGATGCTCTGCTCTTGAGGGGAGCTATATAAATAAAGTTACTTACTTACTTACCTAAATCTGCTTAGATGTGATTCGATGTTAAGGCAATTTATGCACTGATTATTGTAAACAACTGAGTGTGTTGGACAATCTGTGTAAAAATTTGCTCTCTAAATGACCCTCAGTACTTTTTCCTGCATTATGTACTGTATTTTTTAAATATATTTAATATATGTTTGTATGTCTGTACATACATCTATCTATTTAGCAAACATTTATTTAACATATGTTGGTAATGGTGCTAAATTAGAAAACATTTCACTCTTGGAAATTATGAAGCCAAAGAAATGTTACTTCGCCCAGGAGACCAAACGATGCCAGGTCAGAATTTAACGTTGTTATGCATCTACTCCTTTATAAGCAGCTGATACATGTAAGTCACAGTTTATAGTCACAGTACATAAAGTATATCACCTATGGGTTATTGTACTTCATATCCACCTAAGCATGGCAGAATGAGTCCTCCTATGTGCAAAATATGTTTCTGTTGGTTGTTGTTTGCCTTTATTGAGTGTAATTTTTCTTATAAAAATAAGCAGTGCATTTGTGGCCTAATACACTGCAGTTTGATGTTACTTGTCTTTACTATTTAGACTAAATACCAATAAAAGATGCAAGAATGCTGCCCTTCTCTGTTGCAAAATGCATGACAACAAATTATTATGCAATTATTTATGATCATGATCACTCCAAACACATCAATGATCATCTGAGATGCAGGGAGGATAATGGTGCTACCTGCTTAAATTGCAAAGTAGATTTTTCGCTGGAAATGCTAACCACCGCATTGCAACCCCCCACCCCCACCATCCCGTCCGCCCACCTCTCATTCACATTACCTGTACTCACTCACGCTCTTTTCCATCTCTCCCTACCTTTCTCTCGCTCTCTCTGTGAGTCTGTCAGCGTGCCCTGGTATGATCAAAGACAGCTTTGTGACACTGTGCGAGGCATCCAGGAAGCAGAAAACATCAAACCACTAAAGAGCAACTTGCAAAAAGACAGACAGAGGGACAGAGGCTCACATGCAAGGTGTGTATGTGTTTATGTGTGAGTGATAAATGAATACATTAACAAGACAAGAGAGAGGGGTGACTTTGTCTCTACCTTCAGCACGTCGATGAAAGGTAGGAAGGTGTCCCTCTGAAGTCCGTTTTTGTACAGATCTGAAAGAGGAGGGGAGGGCCTGTATTAGAGCTGCTGTTTAGCCTCCTAATAATGTCATTCCCCTGCGGCAGATTGGCAGATAAAGTGGCTATTGATGAACTGAAGGATGGGTGGGGAGGCATGACAAAAGGACTGGGACCAGGAGAGAAAAATGGATTTCTCTACCGGCAGCGGCAGCAACATAAAATTCATTACATTCCCAAACAATGGTGGCGAGAGAAAGGACTGTCGCCTTTTCAGCGCGGACAATGTCCACAGCAGCTCGCTGAATAGAGGTTTCAATTAGCTCGGCTGGAACAAATTACATCTGAAGTAGCATCCGTCATAGACAGATAAAACAGATCGGGATTCACACACAAACATGGACAAAGACACACACACAAACACACATCGAGGCTTAAGCACTCTCCAGCTGTGAACGCAAACAAATGGTTGTTGTTGATGTTTGGGCTTAATCTTACTACAGTAGGACCTGACACACAAATAACACTCGCTTGATAACTTCTATACTGTAATGGACTGTGCTGTGTATGAGACATGACTAATGCCAAGGTTAAAGCAAAAGGTGAAAATAGCTACCTTGGCTTAAAAAGCCTACCAGCACCTCTAAAATTCACTAATTAACACGTTAAATCTCGTGTGTTTAATCTGTACAAAAGCTGAAATGTGAAAATGAGACATTGTGGTTTTACACAGGGTTGTGTCCCGGACAATCCGGAAGCAGTGAATTCCTGGAAATAGTCTGCCATATAACCTTGCGTAAAATCACATTATGTTGTTTTTATACTTCGGTTTTTGTACAGATTAAATAAACGAGATACAACACGTTAATAAGCGAGCTTTAGGAGGTATTTGTAGGCAAATTTTTTTACTTTTGGAAGAGCCAGGCTAGCAGTTTACCTGTTATCAGTCATTGTGCTAAGCTAAGCTAACTGGCTGATAATGGTTGCTTCATATTTATATTTCAGATATTAGAGTAGTATCGAACTGCTCACCTAACTCTCAGCAAGACACAGAATAAGCGTTTTTCCCAAAATGTCAAACTACTCCATTGTATGCTTTGAAGTGTGCTAAATCACACCAGGAGCCAGCCATTTTATAAGACTATTTTCCATGATATTGAGCTGTTGATTGCTATAGGTAGATGTAACCGATGCCACCGTGAAGGAAATGCATTACTTGAACTTAATTATGTCAATCAAAATAAGCTCACACAGACTTAAAGTCCATGAATGTAAACTGCATGTGAGATCCAGTGCATTGAGGGTGTTCCAAAAAGATGCCATTTATCCCTCTAAGCCTCCTCAATCTCATTAAACTCTATCAGTGTATAAAAACAGCCATTCTAGCATCTCTAAACTCCCCCTCCAAACACATCTAGGGCTTTTTGATACTGGCATCTCCACATCAATAAAGATGGAAAATGTATGCCTTTCATGTCCAGTTGTCTCTTATGGCTTTCAGTGTTCCATTGACCATGTAATTAATACCAAGTAGGCTCTCTATCAAGTTTGCATGGTTTGGCGCTTTGTTCTTAATAGCTAGTAAATATCAGAGATGTGCATCTTTGTCTGCAAGAGCCATCTTGCTGCCATCCACTTCGTACCCACTCGAGACTTTGAGACATCAACATCTTCTCTGAGAAAGAAAGACGTCAGATAGCACATCATGCATTTATCTCCACCTTGATCACCGCCTTGCTCATTCTTTCTCCATCCTTTCTCCGCTGGCACTAAATGCAACATCAAAGCCTGTTTAAAAGGTTGTATAATATCAGTGAGAGCTGTATCAAATGTTCATTGCCCTTTCCTCTGGTTAATTGCTGTAAAGATGTGGTCTTGTAAAGCTCAATTGATTGTTGCTGGAGCCACGCACAAGTGAATAATGTAGATGTATGTAAAGTAACTGAGAAATTTGCTGGTTCAAGAGGAGGAGAAGCAAACATTGATGTTCCAGGAATATTACTGTCATCTTAGCTGCAAACAGATGGTGTACTGTTTGCTGAGTAGTTAAATGTACCTTCAGGTGTAAGCTCATGCTCTATTCCCCAAACACCCCCAAAATGCCCCAAAATATGATTTATAAGTCACATAATTAACTGATGTACTGTAAATCAAGAAACTGGAAACAACTTCAGATACCACCCTGATGAAGATTAGATATTCAGAAATTTTTGGAGAAAATAACATGGTATTTTGGAGAAGAGTTAAGTGATGTGTTTAATTTTGATGAAAAGTTAGTCGTTAAACAGCTGGTAGTTAAAATGATTATGTGCTTTCAACGACTCATCAATCACTTTTGCTTCAGTGTAGCAGTGGAAAAATGTGCTGGAGCTAAAATTTTGTTGGTTTAATTTTCAGATAATCCTGATGATATGATTTTTTCATATTCAGTATAAGCAAAAGGGAATGTTTCCAATCTGTTCCAATAACCCTTTTTCCCTTCCATTTTCTCTTTCTTATCAAGGATAAGATAAGATATTGAATATTTGTTGTTGCTAATGTTGTAGTAGTTATAATGTCTCTGTTACTAAGATGCTCCTTTACTTTTACTTATAATGTATGATCTCATTGCCAGTTGAGTTAATTAGTGTGTGGAGCAAGAGACTACACTATGGATCTTGCTAACTTTTAATAGCAAACTTTTAAACTGACTTAATGGTTTCTGAGCATTTTTTTTCCCTGAGACTTATTGCTTTACATCGACTTAGTGCGTAGTGGTAAATTCTGAGAACAGTAAAGAGTGCTACTACAGTGTTAGTCTGATGGCTGCAAACTCTTGCACTAAACCATCCTACCTATTTACTCAACTGTGTTTTTAGTAACAACAATAAGCAATAGCTACAAAAAAAACAAAACACATACACCACACTGGTCAGCATACCATCAGGTGATCTGTTGGAGGTGGCCACCACCACCACTCCGGTTTTGAACAGCGTCTCAAACAGCTGCTTCAGGATCATAGCATCAGCAATGTCGGTCACCTGACAGAACAGAACCAGAGAAGAAGAGAGAGACGTTCATGTACTGTATAATTTAACTTTTCTTGCCACACCACATGCGTGTGTGTGTGCGTATGAGGTCAAACCATCATGTTAATTAGTGTCATTCAGGTGTGCTCATTCAATCCTTTGTGTCTGGTCATGGTCATTCACACACAGATGCGCAGCTTGTGCACAGGCAAGGAAGGCAACTGCTTGGGTCCCCAGGCCGTTAGAGGGCCCCCGAGGGCTGACAAACTTTACTCCACATGAATGCCTCAAAATGTGGCAACCTCAGAGACCGCAACCCCCTCCCCCTTAAACAACCAATGTACAATTTGCAATGACATCTCAGAAGGAAACCTCCCTCCCTTCCCGTCAAACTTCTACTGATTCGTGTAACATTTTCAAAGTTTGAATTGAAAATCATTGAAGAGAAATGTAGAGAGAGAGAAGAGTTATCTGTCTGAAAATGAAAAAATAAAGAGAAAAAAAGGAGAATGAGGAAAAACAAAAGCAAGACAGTGGTAAGTGGAGCAGATAATGACGATAACAGTAAATAACTGAATGTTGTTATTTAGTCTAGCCTTAACTAATGGGGGAGACACTTGAACAACTTTAGTTACCAACTCTGCTAGTTGAAGTGTGACAGGCAGAGTTGTTAGAGCGATAAACTAAATATCCTAAACAGGCCACTGTTAAATCACGCCTAAACAGATGAAGTGTCGGCACAGGAGGACAGCATCCCTCTCTCACAGACTCCTCCCTGTTTTCTAAGCTCAGTTTTTTTCCACCTCTGAGGGCAGCGCAGTGTCGTGTTCAGACCACTGACTGTATATATACACACAGTCTGTGGTTCAGAAGCGCAGCTTGTGAACTTTTGATGTAGTGGCAGCATTTGCACTAGCCAAGGCCCATGAGCAGCATTTGCAAAATCGATGCTTTACGTGTTGATGAGCACTGGCCTTATAATGTGGGTTAATTACAATGTGACAATGTTAAAGTTGTTATTTATTTAGGTTTTTATTGTTGTGGTTTTTATATTTATATTTTGAAAATTCTATTAATTTGAACATTTGAAATTTAAAAAATGTTTAGATGTCTTACATTTTTTGTTGGTGTCAGATTATTTATAACAGAATGGTGATCAATGGTTGAAGAGGACCCCTGGGAATTTTTGCCTAGGGCCCCAACAGACTCTAGAATCGGCACAGTTCACACTCCATCCACGTGCACATACACACACATAAACCGCTTGAACTGACTGCAAATGGTCACGAACGGCTTTCTGCTGGGGACAAGTAGCTGAGGCAAGGCAGCGGTTCCGAGCTAATCAACTGAGCAGATGTGAGAATGACTGAACGCAAGCGAGAAAACAAGAGGAAGAAAAGAATAATGAAAAGGGAGCAATGTGAATCCAGACTGGGGTCACGATGACAGACAAAGCTTCTACCCAAGATGGCCATATAAAGGCATATAAAGCTGTGCACGTGTGTTGTATGAACTAGACACAAGGCAATACAAGGTTATAATACATAAATCCAATTCCACTGTTTTCTGTCTTTTTCATCTACATCATTTCAGTCCACAATAAACAAAGGTCGATGATAACACTGAGCAAGGACGTTTATGAGTCGCTGGCCGTTAAATGAAGAGCTCTGACCTTTCTATTAGTAATCCAGTGCTCTCACTTTTGTTCTTATTCTCTCATCTCTCTCTCTGTTTCACCTCATGAAGGGAGAAATCATGTTACCCTGTGATGCACAGTAGTCAAAGCAGTATGTCTATAACACGCCCGATTAAATATGATGACTGACTGATACAAGCATATTGTGAAAGAAGCTGAATTATTTCAGGCTTCTGTTATTGCTCAAAGTCGTCAGTCACGTGCCAATTGTCATTTACAGGTTTTCTTCCAATATGACATACAAATCAACTAAAATAAAGTGACCTTCCCTTGCGACATTCTGTAAAGAATGAATCCAATTTTGGGGAGAAACATTTTTTCTCAGTACACCATCCACATTTTAAGTAAAGTGAGAGATACATTTCAAGTTACTTTGCTATCATCATATGTCATGACATGTCACATTTTGGAATAAAACCTTTCTAAGAACTAGGATTTCTTGAATAAAAGGAAGACTTCTGTCCCGCCCTCTCCTCTTACTCCCTCTTACCTACTTTCTTGTATATAACAGGCACTTCTAATAGCCATACCCATAGCATATGCCTCCTTTCATACTCTGGAGAGTCTTCTGCTTTTTGCATATTAGCCCCACTGCCCTTGCCAATACTTGATTAACATTTGTGTTAAAGCCTTGATTTTGCTAAGGAGAGGTGGCTAGGGGCATCAAATTAGTGTGTGTGTGTGAGTGATTGTGTGTGCGCGTAATGAGAATCAACAGAAAGCCAAGGCTCTGTGTCTCTCTGAAAGGGCCCCCATTTCCTCCGACCGCAGGATTTTATTTTCATTTCAAAAGAATCATTTAAAAATGACCTTTTATACAACCTGGATTTGTTTATTCATGTGCCCTCAACATGGGCATAGTATGAGGGGCAATATTGATTGCTGAATGAGTAAGGGGAGAGGGAAAGAGAATGGGTACCCACAGAATGAGAAAGGTGGAGGGGACTGATGTAGCACTTGTGGAACACAAAAATAATGGTGCAATCTCCGTCAGCTAATGCCGATATTTAAATGAGCATCCAATTACTCAAGCGGCTGTCAGTTTACAGCGAGGCACACGGGTGCCAAATTAAACCTCTTTTGATGTTACACCTCTTTATGTACACAACCTATGAGCAATTTCAGAGGCTGCACAGTGACTGGGGCCCTAAGACAATGACGCTCAAGCGTTTTCTTCTCACTCTTCTTCTTCCTTTCTCGCTCTCTTCCCATCTTTCCATCTCGGACGTCTCAATGGCGAGTATTCATTAGGGGAGCCGGGTGGGGGCTGTAAAAGGAGGGAGGGGGGCTACAAATTACTGATAATGGCATGGCGCTAATGAAGAGAATGGAGAAATGTCATTAGCATTTAAGAGGATAAGATCCATCTGACCCGCCGCCGCCAGTCGCTTTCTAGCTCCACTCACTTAAGGAAGCAGGAGAGTGCGACTGATACCCAGAGCCTCATTTGCATGGCTGAGTGGAGGAGGATGCTGATTGGTATAGAACCCCCCTCCACCCATCCCCAACTCTCCCAACCTCGCAACCTCTTGTTTATGCATCACAAACAACACGCACATGTCTGCTTGTTTCCCCTCCATTCACCAGTAGCAACAGTCGACAAGCGAAAACAGCAAAGCTGGCGACAGCAAACAAAACAAATCAATGAGAATGCACAAACAGCGCCGCAGTTTAAAATGTGAAAGACGAGCGGATGAAAGGAGCAGCTCTTGATCCTCGCAGATGCATAGAGAGTGATTAGAAGGAGCAAGCGCACCTTCTGTGACCTTTGACCTGCTGGCATTAACTGTAATGATATCAGTAAGAGGAACGACATTGTGCTGTTAACAGATGTGTTTGGCTGGCTAATGATAAAGACAGAAGCACATGTCTTTCTCTACTGCAGTGAATGACTAACTACCTTACAGAGAATAGAGAGAGCTTCAGTAGTGGCTCTCTCCTTTGAGGGTAGGGTAAAATAATGAGGAGTTCTGCAGCACTAATGGCTGAAGGTGCCTTTTAGTTGTAAATCCAGTGTGCAAAAACTATGAATGACTTGTTTCTAATGGTTTGGTTGCATAAACAAGCAACAGGAGCAGATCACTGACTCAGCTGACTGCAGTTTCAAGGTAATGACAATGAAATGTTATACCTACCTATACATGCAATGTGAGACTACACAGTTTTACTACTACTGTACTAGTAAATTACTACTTTACTACATGCTAAAGGAGAGAGAATGTTTCATTGCTACTGCATTTTACAATTATGCTGTATTCAAAAAAGGCCACTAGGTGTCCCCAGTCCTGTTTTTGAGGGGATATCAAGATCAGACGCATCCAGTTCTCCAGACAGGAAAGACACCGGCTGTGGCTGAACATTTATAGTGATCACAGACTGAACACTCAACACTGAACTCAGAGTGCAACATTTAACATGCTTTTTTCCCCATTCCTGGTCTAACAAGAAAGAAGGGTACACCATAAAGCAGTTACTACTACCCACAAAAGAAACAAAACGGTAAAATATCACTTTGTTTCCTTCTTCATTAGAGAGTGTGAGTCACTGTATATGCCAAAGTCTCAGGTCCTGTGGCTTTCTACTGACTCTGGCTTTAATATAGAACATATCTGCTGTTGGTTTGCTATTTCCCCTGAATCTTGAATATGCCTACACATATAAAGAAAATGTACACATCATGTGTCAAAATAATGTACAAATAATTAATTCAGCATGTACTGAAACAGAAACATTACCACCTCTTGTCAAACTTCTGCTATCAGTAGATTGACTGTAGGTCAGGCTGAGTGTAAAAAATGTGTTTTATTTGGAACAGAATTTGACATATTAAGTTTTAAACATGAACATTGTACAGCATCTAAGTTGTTTGGGATTTTTTTCATTCTTTGTAAACTTGTTTAAACCTTTAAAATGCCTTAAAAAATAGACACATATATTATTTATACTATATATACACAATATGCCCAAAAAGATGCATTTACTTTAAATCTTTGGCACATTTTAAGGACTTTATGGGTATTTATTTAATCCTCCCAGCCAACAGGTATTTTTTATAAAATAACATACCTAAGCATCAGCATGCCATGATTAAATAGAGTTGTATTATCAGTATATTTACCAGTATCACCTATTATTTAGTACTAGTGTCAGAGTACTACTGTTTTAAGCAAATGTATGCAGTTACTATATGGAGAATCAAAACACACAATAGTATTGAGATTTCTTACTATCTAGTTTACTACTCGTAGCTAATGTTCAAGCAGGTTTTAAGAACAGACAAACACACAGCCTGTAACACACTCGCTCACCTGAAACTCGTCAAAACACAGGAGGCAGGTTTCATTGCTGATCTCCATGGCAACCGGTGATATGGGGTCATAGGTGAACATTTTCCCTAGCCTTCGTTTTGGCAGGCTTTGTTTCCTCCGATGGATCCCTTTAAGCAGTACACAAACGTCAGGCACATCTTAACGCACCTGCATCAGCAACCCAAACCCAATGACAATACTGAATAAAGCGGTAATTTCACCTGTAAGAATAATGGTAGACAATTAGCAAGTGGGCTCCAGGACAAACAGAGAGATAAATATAGGATCTCCAGCGCATGAGTCACAAAACTTCCATAAAGTCATGCAAGCCCTGCTTCAGCAGTTAGTGCCGTGGAGTGGGAGGATAATACTAACTTTTGTGGATATCCAACATGAAGCCATTGAAGTGGACTCTTTTTTTACGAGTGTTTTCCACACGGGAGTAAAACATATCCATGAGCATGGTCTTCCCTGTGCCTGACAGGGAGAGGGAATAAAGATTATTCTCACTTCTGTCCTGATCTCAGACATCTTAGCACTGTAGAACATGCCATCGTGGTATTTATTTATATGATGAAAAGACCTTTTCTATATGAGATCTTACCAACATCTCCATAGATATAGAAGCCTTTGGGTGATGGTGGTGGTGGAGCGGGTCCCTCCTTTGGGGGTAAAAAAGAAAAATTAGGAAATGACTGTAGTATGTTTGTTTTATATTAAATCTTTTAACATCTGCTTGTCATCATAAACAATAATGCACAACGGTTAACCATAAATCAATAGGGTTATTCAAAATGAATGCATAGATTAATTCCTTATTAAAAAGCACAAAACACTATAGCTGGTGACCTAAATAAACTTCGTTATATTCATTACCATATAAGACTGAATCATCGTTTAATAAACAAAGTATGCTGAGGCATTAAGCCACCACTACAGTGTGAGGTTTCACATTCTCCAGACTAGCCCACTGCAGGGGAGGAAGACAAAGGGGATCTAATCAACAAGACAAGCCAGGGTTCCCACGAAAGAAAAGCATCATCAGAGGAACAATGGGGGGATTTGTCAGACAAAACGGAGAGGACTGGATGAGGCTCCATACGAGATGGAGTGGACTTGTCTGTGCAGCCTGTTTAGCGCTGCTAATTGTGATACGGTACTGTTGCATTGAGGTGCTGCTGGAAGTCATTGTGCTGCCTGCCTCCTATCATCAAAAGGTCTTTGCTTCAAAAAAACGTCTTCTGTGTGACCAAGCTGAGAATATAGAGTAAAGCCAAATATCTCTAAAGAGGGCCCAAGCCATGTAAACGCATATGTCACCAGTTTAATCATGACATGTAATGATAACCTGGAGCATATTGGTATACAGGGGGACAAACAATATGTTTTAACAACAGTGTAGTTGAGGATTGTCCATCTCTGTAACTGGGCAACGCCAAATAGATTTGGAATTAACTGAGCACTAAATAGAAAGGTTTGTCCTCTTAAAATTTAATTTAGCAACTTTTTCATGGAGACTGTACTCAGTGTCCACTGCACTTGGTGTCCACCGCACAAGGAGCACTTGACTCTGGCAATGCAGACAATGGCCAATTGAAAACTAAATGAAAAAACAAACTTGTTGCCCATCCTCTGTCTCTGCCCTCTCCCCATTCCTCCCCTCTACCCCCTTCATCCCTCCATCCCCATCTGTCCTGTGCTGGAGTGAAATACTGGAAGAGCAACAAGCCTTTCCAGTCTGCTCTGGCATAACAGTGTGTGACTTCTCCCTGACTTCCCAAGCTGCCCTCTGGCATGGTGGGGTAATTGTCAGTGGTGGCTGGAAGCCATTCTGCCACGGCAAAGTGGAGAAGGACAAGGCTGTCCCTCAGACATTCTGTCTAGCTGAGCTCTGTGGCCTTGTCTCACCTCCCGGTGGAGGATATAGACTGGCAAATGAGTGGAAAGTTCACATGCAGGACATGGCCAATTTGGCTTTGAAATGACTTAAGGAAAACAGCTTTTGAACATGTTTATCAGCAGCCAGAGATGTCATGTCTTTCACTAACAAGGTTAATGAAGTGATTGTGAGAATCTCGCTTAGGTTTAACTGGTACAACTGTCCTGCTGGAGAGCTACAATGTACAGGAGGACTCTACGATGCAGGTCTGACTTGAAGAGGCTGGCTCTCTCTAAACAATGGCCCATTGTTAGCCGACCATCCGCAAAACCACGCCACATTGGGTCAATATTAAGTCAAGTGTACTCTCCTCACAGACTTGGTCAGTTAGTGAGGACAATGGCGGCACTTTCACAGAGAGAACAGACACCAAAAGCACAGTGGTATGACCTGATTCAAACCAGAATAATTGCATAAGTACTCTAGTCAGTGTGTATGTGTGTGAGAGACAGAGCAAGAAATAAGGTGCAAAAGGAGAGGGGGGCGGTGATGTTGATAGCCTAACACCAAAGTATTTGTCAGAGTCCCGAATCAAAAGCAAAAAGGACAAGAATGGCCCAGACAATGGGGATCCCCTCATTACTGCATGGAGACGGTGAGAGAGTGAGAGGGGTGCCGGGACGGGCCCAGCGGGAGGTCTGCCCTGCTGCCTTCCAAAATCTCTGCCTAACCCTATGTCTCTGTGCCAGCCAACCAACAAAAAAACTCCCACCACCAAATACTAGACAGTCAGCTCCCCTGACCTAAAAACAACAACAGCCCCGTACATTACGCCGTTCCAAAACTCACATGCACAATACACTTCCCAGACCCCTACCCTCCCTTTGACCTGAGCCCCATGACCACCATCAGTGATACAACTGGAATACAGTGCAGTGGACTCTGTGAAGTGCCTCCATATGTTAGACGTCAATGGGGCTTTATAACAGAATGAGAGTCCAGATGCCACACTGGAAAAGGCTGTAAACAAATCCATGCTGCCGTTGTAAACTGTGTCCAAAATTACTCACTATTTTCTACCTTGTGCACTGTTTTTACTTTCCAACATTTTATTTGAGTGTCAGAATTTTCTGAAACATATGCACATTTTTAGTCCTCAAAAATTCCCACAAAGGAAAGAAAAAAAATCTAGTCTCTGCAGCATTTACACTGCTTTTTGCTTAAGGTCCAAACGATGCTAAACTACCCCGGTCAGTTTTGGTGCAAAATGACGATGATTCAGAAGTGTCCAAAATCTCAACTGCCGACTCATCATTGAGTTTTTATTCTGTGGAGAATAGTGCATGAGTGAATGGGGGAGTGATTTCAGACATCCTACTAGTCTTGAGCATGAAGGTTAATTCTTGAAATGGAAATAGTAGCAAAACAAAACACCACTCAAAAGGTCCACTTACTAGCTTTTTCCCGAGCTTTCAACCGTATAACATGGTCTTCATCAGTGGATGGAGTTTGCTCAGTTGATGGATCTGTTGACATACAGGTTCAGTAGCTGCTATAACATCACCCATAGGACTTTTTTTCTTTTAAATCATAACAGCTACTGAACGTGTATGTCAATAGATGCAGCTCCATGAAAACTGAGCAACGGTCATACGGTTGGAAACACCTCTACAAAAAGCTAGTGAGTGGAGTTGAGTTTGGATTGTTTCATCAAAGCAATAGTCTTGATTATATAGGCCTGGTAGTGTTGTATTCATTGGTGTAGTCTGCAAACTGAACATGCAAATACTCCCTCTCCTACTTGAACTATTACTGAGCAGTGCAAGGGACGGGATTTTATTGAGTCAACTGAGTTTATGTTGTGTGTTAGTAACACACGATAGATCAACTTATGTTGAGAGAAGTCATACACCTGGCAGACAGAAGAGCTTGTTGCTCTGGGAGAATTGGAGAAGATGTGCTCAAAATGTTTTGTTTATGCGCATGTTTCATTCTGCTCCTTGCATCAGGAAATTGGTTGCTCATTTGAATTGTCATTTTAGGTCTGTGGCGTGGTCTTGATCAGTTGTTTTTAATTTGTATGTCAAAAATCTATCAATAAGAAATAATCTAAATCATAACAATTCTATGCAGACTTAATTTAGTGGGAGATAATTCCGTACATGGTATGCTGTTGAAGAGTGTTGAGGATTTTGTAAGAGCCACGTTGCATTGTTGTACAGTTTTTGTACTTGATTCTCATTGCAATACTAAATTGTGACGGTGTAGTCCCTCATTCGTCCAGGAGTGTTCTGTCGTAGAAAAGGTTTCAGTCGTAGTCATCTGGACACTGTTTTCAGAATCAAGACGTTTCGCCTCCCATCCGGAAGTCATTCTCAATTGTGACACAATTGAGAAACGTCTTGATTCTGAAAACAGTGTCCAGATGACTACGACTGAAACCTTTTCTACGACAATACTAAATGAATTGTGTTATGCCATTTAAAAAAAAAATATATATATATATATATATATATATATATATATATATATATATATTAGAATTGAGACCATGCATTATTGTATTATGACAGATCATGTCAACGGAATAACTCCTTTACCTTAGCAGTGGATCCACCACCTTTGTTTTCAGCTGGTGTAATGTGGGGGTGTTTATCTTTTGGAAAGTGACTGTTGTCATCTATTGAGTTTAGCCTCAGTGGAGGTGGATTCAAGTAGATGCTGTTACTGTAGTTCTTTAGGCTGTGCTGCAGCTGAGCCAGCTGCTGGAAAACATCCCTCTGCTGAGCATCTTTCCTCAGGGAGCCACACTGAACGAGGCGATCATAGTGTGCAATAGCTTCACTGAAGGCACAAATATCTGCTGCTGGAGACTCAGAGGAGCAGGATGACGCAGATGAACTGCATGTCCTCCAACTAATGTAACCTTGAAGCAATACAGCAAAAATAATGTGTGTTAATCGTTACCCAACGCTGACAAAAATACCTCGATTCTATTAGATGCAATGAAACCGTGATCGGAAAGCGAAGGTGCTACAGTTAAGTGTAATCCAGAGGTTATGGGTGATGTAGCCAGAGTTACAAAACATATATTACCTAAGAAGACAGGTTGCAACACACTAAATTTCGCACAACATGAATACCATTAACCTCAACATGACGGAAAGACACTTACCTTTTCCAGTACAACTGGCTGAAAGACGGCAAATTGTCTTTGAGGTCAGAACAGTGTCTTTTAGCAAAAATTGTATTGAGCATCTGACAGCTGCAGACACCGTGTAAGCCGCCATGATGTTTCAAAACGCGAAAACTTTATTGAGATTCATTTGACACAAATACGCCGAATGACACAAGGACGGAAGGGATTTAACTGTGGCGAGTCCTGAATACATTTAATCAGATGTAACAAATGTCTTGATTATTTCTTTACATTTAAGCTTGTAAACAACGGAAACAAACTGCTGCAAATTTTAGGAACATATAAATCCCCGATGTTTATAAGACTAAATTATATCGTTGTTTATTAATAAGATGAAATAGTCCGCTTGTCGTTTTCAAAGTAAAGTTTTTTTAAGTAATTAATATTATTCATATTATTTTGAGCATCCTTAGTAATGTTGAACGTCGGATCACCTATGTTTTTACATTTTAGCAGAAATTACTTTACATTGCGAAGTGCGATTGGTCCTGATTATAACAATAACATTGTAAAAAATATGTATATCGTCCAAAAACGTGATTACGACCAATGTGCCCGCTGGCCGGTTGTAAACAAACCGAGCAGCAGGTGGCCAAGCAGGGTCAGCTGAACCTCAGCTGATCGGAAGTGCAGCGCGCTGGCCTTTGAAGCTAGCGATGGTCAGAGACAGAGCAATACCGGAACTCGGGTGATTTGCCTTCAACATAAAAGTTACAATGAGACTTTTTAGGTGTGTAAAAGATAAAGTCGCGTGAAAAAGCATGAATATAAATATGCAGTATCATTAAATACAGACACTCCCTTAAAGTAGTGCTCTTTTTTACCATATTTTTTTTTATTACGCGGACACATCATTCACCAAATGTTTTATTTTGAAGATTAGCAAAGGAACGTACATGTTTGTATTCTGGCTACTGGCTAACTTAACACTATCACTACTAGCTGCTAGAGGGACAGGAGAGAAATGGCTGATACCATAGCTGATACAAGAAGGCTTTTCTCTAAGCCTCAGAACTTAAATGACGCTTACGGACCTCCAAGTAATTTTCTAGAGATTGATGTGAGCAACCCTGAGACCATCGGGGTTGGCAGGGGCAGATTTACCACGTATGAAGTCAGATTGAAGGTGAGCCTGCAGTAACAAGTGCTAATGACGTTAGCTTTTAAGATTTCTACCTAAGCTAAGAAACGTTTTTCCTGTAGTCAAAGAAAGTTATGACTCCTTGACATCAGTATTGCTACAGTCAGAGAGACGCGCATACAATCACAGATATTTAAATGTGTGTATGATTATCTAAGAAGAGCAAAGCGTTAATTGCGAAACGAGTTAGCCAACGCTAGCTAGCAGGCTAGCAACACTCGTCAAAACTAGCTAACACTGCTGGTTAGCTATTTGACATTAAAATTATAAGTTAACGATAGTTACTGGTGTTAACGTTGAGCCGGAGTTATTTGACTAAACGTTACTTAAGTCATCGAGAGATTTTGACAACAATGTTAACAAGTAAAGTGAACCTACTAGCTAATGTTTGCTTTCACGATAACTGTTAACTGCTAATATTGATCTGCCAGAGAAGGGGATTTGTTTACATTAGCCTCAAGTATTTTTGAGTGGAGCTGTTTTACCAATTCACATAAGTCATGATGAAATAACTCCTCCAAAAAGTTAAAGCCTTCCTGAACAGTTTAGAGCTGAACTCCATCAAGCCACACCCCATTTCTGACTGCAAAGAATAGATAACAACGTTGGTCAAACCTAACATGACGGTAGGCCTGTGTGAACAAGTGCTCAGCTCTCTCCTTCCATACACACACCATACTAATGTTACTTTAGTGGGGGATGCTGGTTGGTTTAAGTATGCTTTAGTTTGTAGCTGTCCTGCCCTGACTGATTATTCATCAAAAGTCATCTAAAGTAGTATTCCAGTACCAGGCCAAAGGGGAACATAACTCAGCAAGTCAGCTTCTCTGGAACTGTAGACAGGATGCAGCATACTGCCTGATCCTCTCCAGTCTCGCCCACCCCCCACGACACATTTCCTTCCTCCTACTCTACTGAAAAACTTTTAGAGGAGAACAAATGCTTTTCTTGTTAGAGATGTTCCTGTCAACAATAGGTAAACTAGTAGGTAGTTGGTCTAAATACTTGCGTAAAGAAACATGTAAGATTGTTATCTAAATGCTTGTTAAATGTGACATTTTAGACTATTGGCTATATACTGTCCAGAAATTTGGCATTATTGAGCAATCAGTGAGGAGAGTTAGACAATCCTAACTTTTGCCAAACACAGATCCTGTGTCATGTGCGTTTTTCTCACACAACTTCAAAATCAAGCTGAATCAGCTTAAAAAATTATTTTAGACAGTTTTTGCTAGTACTGTACTTCAAAGAATGAACACACAGCAGACAATGATAATACAAAATTATTGAAAAAGAAACAATCTCAAGGTCCACTTATCCACTTGTTCTGGAGCTTTCGACCATATCACACGTTCTTCATCAGCAGATGGAATTTGCTACATTTAACTGTAGATGTACAAACGTGGCCAACATGGGCGAGAAGAGGTGCTCTGAACAATGCAAAGTTTTAACACCTACAATTCAATGAAAACTCAGCAAATTCCATGCGCTTATGAAGACCGTGTGATACGGATGTGAAGCTCCAGAGCAAGCAATTTAGAGGACCTTGCACTGAGGTTGTTTTCTTCTTTCAACTGCTGTTTCTAAGGTCAAGAAAAGTTGACAAGCTTAAAGTAGGCATTGTTTCAGTGTTCAATTACAATATGATCAGGTTTAAGAGTCTCGATCCAACATGTAGCCGACACAAACATAAGAGAAAGTTACAGGGGAAAAAAAGTTTTTTTTCATAGACATTTGCTTTTTTCATTTTTCATCATGTCTGTCACCACATACAATTTTGCATAAATTGAGCCATTACAGAACTATATGCGTTTTTAATGTGCAGGCTGTATTGAGAGTCTGAAATTGTCAGGCAGTCACTAGACTCATCTGATTGCCTCATCTCTTATCTTTAAATTGTCATTTCACTTGACTGACACCCCTGTAGTTAGTGGCCTGGAGTTTTTAGATTGGTGAGCAGCCTTAAAGTATTTATAGTTTCCCTTTACCTTAAAGAAATGGATTGAGGGAAGAGAAGCCGTCTCCAGGCATTAGCGTTGAATATAAGGCTACTGTACTTGATTAGCGTGTAATAATTAGCATATGCGTGTAATCAGCATTATTGTGCACCTCATAGCCCTGTGTGACCCTGCTTTGCATAAGACCACAGAATAAGTGGCGCATCCCTCACTTCTCAACAAATGTGGTGTCAACTTTGCTTTGCTTCTCTCCTCCTTTCTTCAGCTTTCTTTAGAAGCATTTTACTCCATCTCCAGCATGTTAAGAGCGTTAGCCACAATGCCTCAGCCTGGAATGCATAGCCTGTGCTTTGCCCTTCTTGTTTCTGTCTTAGTTATAATATTTAGAACTACTTTAATTTTATCATCTAATTATGCTATACAGTTTCTGTTTAGAACTCATTCCCTTGTCTCCTGTTCTTACTGCTGTCCTGCTGTCCATCCGAAATCGAGAGAGCCCTTATGGCCGCACTGAGAGAGTCTGCCTAATCCCCTCATTGAGAGAAGAGAAGAATGAAACAGGCCAGGGTGTGGGGGAGCTGGAGCGTTTATTCCCCATCCTTACACCCCCCACCCCCACTCACCCATGGATGGGAGGGCAGAAAGCCACCCCCTCACTAGCCTTTACCCCATTGCCCACTTATCCCATTTCACTCCCAGCTGTGTGCAGTCAGTTGCCTAGTTCATAGAGTGGTTATTGAAGTCCCTGTAATATCTGTATATGGTTTACTGTATAGTGTAAACACCAGAGCAAGGGCTTATTCTTGTGAAGTCTGCCTTGACTGTTTAAATCCATGTCAGCATATGCATTTGTCTTGTGACTCATTGGTAATGTCCAAAAGTTCATCAAGTTAGTGGTGAAACAAGTTGTATAATGATTGGATTATCATTTTCTGAAGCCAACTGGTTGCAGTGGCTGTGAGGCAGGTTACACAGTCACTTGTTGACAACCAGGCCTGCATTTTGTGTTTTAAAATCAATGGGATCAGTCTACTTCTTTCAGTCAGGTTTTAAAGAGGTGGAAGCTAAGTTCATATTGAAAGGAGGCGGATATCTCATTTTGCCTGAGCAGACTTGTAATGTCCAGGGTCGTGTTGAAACAATGGATTTTTGTTCTCATCTAAATCCCTTCTTTTTAAGTGTAGTTTCTGAAATGGCTAATAGATCACAAGAAGCTGGTAGGTTTGGTGTTTTCCTTTTCTGCCTCTGCACATATTTTTCATGTTCCTAATGGACCGTTATCCTGCAGAGTTCTATCATATCACCTTCATGTTTTTCTGGTGGTTGCTGGTTTGAGAGGACCCCCTCAAGCAGCATAGTGTATTTGTTTGGACCCTCAGCAAATAGGGGGTTGGAGTTGGGGTGTGTGACGGGGGAGGAGGGGGTTTGGTATTATCAAAATTTCTTGTGTTTAGTTGGTTCCCATCTCATCCAGAGAGCACATTCAGGGGAGCGAACTTTGGGATCTCACTTTGTTTATGGATAGGAGTACATAAAAGGCCTCTTATAGCTCTGTCGCTCACTCTCACTCAGTCTTCTACCCCTCCTCTTCTCTACTCCCATAGCTTCTCCCTCTCTCTTTCTTTCTCTTTTCCATTTGGGCATTGGGGCCTTTGGTCATTAATAAAATGGGGAGAGATGGGGAGTGGGTGTGTGTGTGGGGGGGCGCTTGTCAGGCACAGTCAAGTGTAATCCAAAGTCTACAGCATCCTCTTCGACAACTATTTTAATGGAAATAGGGAACATATTGTATCAAGGCTACCATATCCTACTTGAAATGACAGTATCAAAAGTGGGAGTTGATACTATGGCAACAAAGCAGCTTTTTGCCAGCTAGGCGAGTCGGAGAGAGGGTAGGCTGTCAGGCCGCAGGGGCCGGCGAGCGAGAGAACGAGTGTGAGAGTACATGGAGAGGCGAAAGCAAAAGACCTATAGCCCCAATGCTTTTGTTCCCTGTCTCTCTCTCCCCCCCATTTTGGAATATGATGCAATGAGATGGTATTGTGTTGCTATTTTTTATGCTATTATTCTGAAAGGAGAGTATATGGGAGGGGTAAGAAGGGAGCATGGGGGAGGTTTAGGATGCGCACTCTCAAACTTGACTTAATCCATCCTGCTAAAAGCTAATGCATGGTGGCCTTGAACTATTCTCTCAGGAGATGAGTGATCTTTGTCCCCTCTCTCCCTCTTTCTGTGTCTCGCTGTTTTTAAGGGTTCTGCCTCTTTTCAACCCATTTTCAATGAGCCTAAGGTATTGTGTCCCTCACATTATGAATCACATGCTCTTCCTAAGGAGTGTAGATTGCACCTTGCACACTCATAATGGAAAATGAAGCTAGGTAGTCTACTTTTTAAGGAGGTACATCTAGCTTTATGCTCTTTTCTCTTTTACGCTTGCTTTTAATATAACCATTAATTCCTTAGTTGTGTGTTTATTTGACTTTCTCTGAGTTTGGAGATTTGTCCCTTCTGCTAACTTCAGTTTCTTTCATCTTCCTTTCCTTGCTCTCTTATCTTTTATTCTGTCCCTTAGTGAAAATGAGAGAGGCAAAGTGTGCCTTTCTAGACAATTAATGAAATGCTAAGACCCGGCTGGGTGTGGGCTTGTCCCATGTCCCAATCACTGCAGGGGCCAGTAAGTTGAGACACCCAGGCCCTAACCTCTAACCAGCCGTGAAGAGAACAGAGGCCAGGGAAACCTGATCTTTGACTTGTAGAGCTCTCACGCACCGCCTCTTTCTGTGTGTGTGTGTGTGTGTGTGTGTGTGAGAGAGAGAGAGAGAGAGAGAGAGAGAGACCTCTCATTTTTCAGGTCTGTCGTTTTTGTTCCTCCCCTTGTCCTGCAAGGCCAATCTCTTAATCACAGGGTTTGTGAGGGCGAGAGCATTGAAAGGCCAGGTGACTTTCTTTCCTTACACTCTCACTGCTAGCTTCATTGTGTAGAGATGAGTGGGTCCGGGTTCGACTGTGTGTATACAAACAGGATCAAATGCTTTGGGTATTATATTTACATTGTTAACTGTGTGACTGGTCAAATCTTTATACTTAACACCTGTGCATGCATACTTCATGTACTTCAGTGTGTGCTTGCACGTGGTTAAGTGTTTTCTGTGTGCACATGATGGGATTAGAGTCACGGCGGTGGCAGATTACCTGTAACTGTGATCTGTTGTGGTGGGGATTAACTTTGCAGCGCTCCATGCTGTGAGGTAACATGACGCAGCAGGGACAGACCGTGGTGAGGGGAGAGTGGAGTTAATGCTAGAGCACTGGGGTGATAAAGCTAAGATAATCCACTTCTCCTGTGACCTGAGGAAGAGGAGGAGTGAGGGGCTCATTGATAACTTCACCTGGAGAGAAGTAAAGGCTGGTGAGTCACATAAAGACAGTGGGAAAGAGTGGGAGTAAGTTTACAGGCACCCAATTGATTATAATCATAGTAAGCAAATACTCCTATAATTGCAACTGTCATCTTAACCAGGTTATTTCACTGGTGTTGAGGTTTTAATCACAGTAAACTTGACCTTATTAAAAACAGCTGTGGTAGTTATTTTTTGGATGTCTACTACTGATAGACTGATTAATTGGTGTATATTTAGTGTTAATATTATCTTATAATTTATAGAATAATGTAGTCAAATGACGTAGCTACTGACATACTGTACCCCACCCTGCTCTCTAAATATCGACATCGGCCATTGAAAACCCATATCGGTTGACCGCTAATGTCTACAACGAAGTCTGGTTTCTGTCTGTGTTTTGATTCTGTGCGTGCACCACAAAGGTCACAGAAAGAACTGGATACAAAATGTTTTGTTTGTTTAGAAAAAGGGCTGCGAGGATAGTGGTGGTGAAGAAACAAAACTTGTGTCATAGGGTGAGAGCGAAACAGCTTTCATGTTATAGCTAACACTGAAGTTAGGGCCTAATTAACTAAGAGTTTGAAAACCTTAACAGATTTTGACATCAGGTGGTGTCACACACGTAATGTAATTATCAGCTGGTAAATACCCCTCTCTCTTTCACAGACACACACACTCTCATACAAATGCATATAGTACTTTCTGTCTCACCTTCCAAGTTCTCTCTGCCTCTTTCTTTACCTGCGCAGTTGGAGATATTGCTGTTTTGGCCGCATTTTCACCAGCAGAATAACATAAACACAGTGATGTTCAAATAGGACACAACACAATCTTATCTGTAAACCGCACACATTACCAGATATTCTGTGTCAAACGTCGGTAGTGACACAGATCAGACTCCCTTGATTTTCAGAGGGTAAAGAGGTAAATTATCCCCAATAACTTTACTGTAGGTATACTGTACTCTGAGCCTAGCATAATAGTGCTTGTGCTAACTTGTGCTGTAAATTTATCACTATTACAATTTAAAAAAATAAAATGTCCCTCCATTTTTTGTGATTAGTGGGAATGTGGGTTACAAACCATCTAAACACCCGAAACAAACTGTTAGTAAAATTATCTCAGAAGATAATAAAGAACTGCTTGAAAAAAGAACTCAAATAGGGAGTCTAGATGTTCTAATCCATAATTATTTTGCATCCTCCAAAATAACCATACAAGTAAATTACCATCTCTCTACAACAGTTTCAAAAACTGAGCATTATAACCTTCATGAATTCATTGCAGGGCTGTAGCATTAGACTGCATTAGTTTTAGCTAGGTGTTTACCACATAAACTGGCATCTGAGTGTATATTGTGACATAAACCAGGATTCTCTTTTATTGATTTCCCCAGGTAGCATTTGTTTTACAGTCAAACATGAAATCACAGTCATGTTGGCTGACAGGCAGCTATTATTGTCATTATAAAGATTTTATCAAATTAGTTTTCCCTTTCCAACCAAATGTGGGTAGGATCCATAATTTTGAAGACTGAGGAGAGGACAGAGGAAAGAGTGAAGAAAGCGAACGCCTGCATTTTTCCCATTGAAACTCTATAAGAGGAGCTTCAAGGGCAGAAAATCTGACTTATTATTGCAGAGCAAGGGAAATAAAGAGGAAAAAGACTGAAAGGCAGAGACCATGAGAGCAAAAAGACCACTCTTGCTCTCCCTCCTCCTCAATTAGTCCTGCATAGACCAGATGAAGCTCCCAACCCCTCCAGTTTTTCTGCTCTTCCTTTATGACCATGTACACCCACTCCTTTCTCTTTTGTTCAGCCATTTACTCAGCCTTCTAGTTAACTCTCCATCCCCTCTACTGCACACAGTCACAGTCGTCTGCTCATCGATCAGTCTGCTGCTCACACTGTATTCATGCTGCACCTACTTGCTCAATTGCTTTGCTCTGGTGATTCCTTCTTCCATGAATTCTGACCTTCTGTGAATGTGGCTTACCAATGAAATGCTCATTCACTCTCCCCTTGTTTGTACATTGTCAAGGGATGGCCATGTGCTGTCAGAACTAGTGAAGAGGTTTGGCATTGTGCAGGGATGTGCGCTGTTTGCTCAATGTTCTCTGTCAATGTCGAAACATCTCCCCTTTAAAAATAAATAAATAAATACATAAATAAATGTGCTTGTCAACAGCAACTCAGAATTACACACACATCTGTGCATTGGCGTACACAAACACACACAGAAATGGCAAAACATTCTGAGTGTGACAGACCTTGATGAGCAAAACACAAGTTGTTTTTTGCCTGGAGGCCAGTTCAATTTTTCTATTCAGTTTAGTTTAATTTGAAGGGGTCTTTGTTTTGTTTTTGTTCTTTTTCCTCCTTTTCCTTTTAATAAAGTCACACAAGGCTAAGCCCAAAACCAATGCAATAACACCTTTGTCTTTTTCTTGAAGTTGGCCTAATCTCTCCCTACCGCTTTCTAGCGATAATTTTTTTGCTATTTATACCATTCCCACAGGAAGTGCAAACCCTGATTGGTTGGTAGTTGTCTGTTAAAAATCTATATTGGGGTCTATATTAAACTTTTTAGATTGCTCAATGTGTTTTAACCCACAGGTAACTATAGCGACAATACAACATTACCATTTAAGTCTCAGGTGAAACTAACTTTATTGGTGGTTGTACTGATTACATTACCCAAAACAAACTTTCTTTTAATTACACAAGGTGTTTGGTATAAATGTGACAATGCGTGCCAAGGTGTTCTTGTGTGCCTGAAATAATGGAGTCAGTCCCATGATGCAAAGGGAAGTAGAGCTGCAACTAATAATTACTTTCATTATCGATTAATATGATGAATTTTCTCAATCGATTAATCGTTTTGTAATAAAAGTCAGGAAATAGTGCCCATCACAATTTCCTAAAGCCCAAGGTTATGTCTTCAAATTGCTTGTTTTGTCCGACCATCAGTGTATCAGTGTAAAACCAGTTCACTTAACATAAGACAAAGGAACACAGCAAATCTTCACCATTGAGAAGCTGGAAACAATTGTTTGGTATTTTTGGCTGAAATAGTTACTGATTAATTTCCTGTCGATCGAAGAATCAATTAGTTCTTTCAGCTCTAAAGGGAAGTGTGAATTAATATATCGGCACAACTTGTTGTGCATTAAAGCTTACATAAAATAGCCAAGAAAACATTGCAATGAAGTGTGGCATGAAATACCCTACACTACAGATTAGTTAGAGCTGAAACAGTTAAAAAACAATCGGTTGACTAGTTGATTAATTGTTTGTCATTTATCAAGCAAAACTGCCAAAACATTTTCTGGTTTCAGCTTTTCAAACGTGAGAATTTGTCGCTTTTCTCTCATTTATATCATTGTGAATTAAACATATTTGGGTTTTAGGCTGTTGGTCGGACAAAATAAGCAATTTTAAAGACGTCAACTTGGGCTCTTGGAAATTATGACAGACACTTTTCACTATTTTCTGATGTTTTACCGACGAAACAATGATTTGAAAAAATTATAGCTAGATTTATCAATAAGGAAAATAATAAATAGTAAATAGTTGCAGCCCTACATGCACTACAGTATATTAAAAGCACTGGCTAAATGTGGATACACAGAAATTAAGATAATCTCAGTCATTTCTTGAAAAATTATTCTTCCATTTGTGTAACAACTACAAGGTTTTAAGGAAAGTTACTCAGTAAATGAAGGCAACACTTTAAAGTGACGTGTGTGTGTGTGTGTGTGTGTGTGTGTGTGTGTGTCCACAGACCAACCTACCCATCTTCAAGCTGAAGGAGTCTTGTGTACGGAGGCGATACAGTGACTTTGAGTGGCTCAGAGCGGAGCTGGAGAGGGAGAGCAAGGTGAGCCATTGAGGTGAACTCAACACAAAGGTTTTTGAGTACTTGGCGTATCAAATGAGCATACAACATTGACCACATCTAGTTTTTAGCCTCAGAAGTGGCATATAAAAATGTTCTGTTTTGTGCTCAGCAGAATGACCAGATCATACTGTACACAATCACTGCAGAATCATAGTTTTTTGAGCCATCTCTTTAAAAATGTTTTACTCTTATTGTAAGCACTAAAATCCTCATTAATAAGTTATTTATGCCTGTTTAACTGCTGCTGTATGATTTTCTGTGGGTGCTCTTTTATCTCAGGTGGTCGTCCCACCTCTCCCAGGAAAAGCTTTTATCCGGCAACTTCCGTTTCGAGGGGATGATGGGATATTTGATGACTCTTTCATCGAGGAGCGGAGACAGGGCCTGGAGCAGTTTCTCAACAAGTAAGCCTTTCCACGTCTTTGCAGTCTTTCTTCGTTGTTCTGCTATTTTGTGAGGTTAAAGCAATTTATTCTTTACAATTTTGTCTTTGTAGTCGTAGTCATTTGCAGCTTCTGCCTTAGCGAGGTAGTATTTTAACTCTTAAGAACAATGAAACACTTTGTGCAATAAGTAGATTCAACTTTTTCACTTCTCTTCATATTGTTAACAAACTGAACCTGCAGAGACAGACAGGTCTTTTTCTCACTATCCTTCTTAATTCTCTTTTATAATTACCTCGCAAAGGACAGGAACAACCAAAGACGACTCAAGGGCGCACCCCCACAACATAATTTTTCCCACATTTGTTTTATTGTTGATGTGTAATTTATGATAATTGCAGCTGAAATTACAGCGCGTGGTTCTGTGGGATGGTGTGTGCACCTCTGCTTATTTTTGATCCAGCATGTCCCCATTTTCAGCTGCGGAACAATAAAAGTTACAGTGTGATTGTAATTATTTGCTTTGATTGCAGACTTAGGCCATTATCTTTGTTTCATGTGCAAATGCATCAATGTTTCCTGTTGGAATATTAAGTGCGCAAAGACAGTTGAGAAAATTAAAATCTATAAATATGTTTTTTAAAGAAGATGAGAATGTGTTGGTAATTAAGATTTTTTCCCCCACTTGCTTCCTATGAATGAAACACTGCTGTTGATCATATCATTGTTCAGACTTAATACTGGCCGATGTGTCTGGCATCATTGTTTCATCTGTGATTGAGAGCATTGTGAAGAGGAAATCTTTTGGAATGGTAAACATGATTGTCACTGTGAAACAAATGAGAAGGAGGAGAGTAGATAACCATCACTTTTTGATTAGGCTAGTCAAACATAATTCATGCTTCAGGTAAAAAACAAGGGCTTACATCCCCACTTCAAAAAGCAAGCAAGGCCTTGAGATTTTCACATGTTTCTGCTGCACCTTATCCTCAATGTCAACATTTCCAAAAACCTATTTAACAGTGTTTGTTGGAGGCAAGCTTGATTGCCAGTGATCGCCCTGGTATTTGACCTGTGAATGCCTCCCCCGGGCGGCTTAATTTGTCCAAAATATTTCCCATTAGAGGTTAAGATGCATGCATATGTACAATGTCATCATGTTGATCTGGTCTGAGAAATTTAACGTTTGAAAAATGAGATGTTTTAGGGTCTCAGGTGCGCTGGCTCATTCTCGTTAAGCTCCTTTGCGTCATCTGAAGGGACAATCAGGGAAGCCTGATGTCGAAGTGGCTATAACAGAGGAAAACACAGTCCCCAAACATACAGTATTTTCTAGATGTAGTGATAACCCACAGCTGTAATGAAGGTGATATAAAGTATAGATTCATTTAAAAGATTAAAAAAGTAAATCATACCAGGATATAAATATAGATGTTGGGGAAAAGCTCAGTCACCGAAGCCCCAAGAAATACCTAATTTACCTTAACTCATGTCCTTTTAAACAGAACATCTCCACCTGCTCCACTAAACTGATTTCACATGGTAGTTGTCAAAAAGTTAGGCGAGACATGTCATCTTTCACGAATTTACTGGTTGTTGAAGCTCTTACAGAAGCTCTTGTGTATATTTTATTCTGGGTTGATGCGTCTTTCCCCTCCATGAGTTTTAATTGACACTTCTTTCGTTTTATAGTTTGGAGATGAGAGAAAAAAATCATATTTTGTACTAGTATAAACTAATAAGACCACAACCACACATCCACATTTGTAAACCAGTGTGTGTAAGACTTATATTAAATGCACAGTAATTATGTGGCTGATGTCACATACAGCGATCATCTATTTACATCTACAGTTGTCCCTGTACTGCTACTCAGTAAACATGGTCAAAGTGTTCAAAATGTCAGTAAGCCTCTTCATCACTAAGCAGAGTTTTATCTTTATCACCATTGACTAGATTTATTAATGGCACATTGATTACTGATTATTGTGTCACTATTTGCAGAGACTGTTAAAACATGTGTCCCAAATCCATACTATACGCCAACTCTAAGCAGGTTTTGAGTTTGTTGTGTCTTCACATTAGAAAAGTGACAAAATAAAGGATACTTAGTATGCATACTAAAAAAAAAACTGTTTTTTTCATTCAGCAGTTTGTGCCTTTTATTATAGAGACACTAGAGAGATGACAGGAAGTGAGAGGAGACAGAGATGACATGCGACAAAGGTCCTCAGCTGGACTCTTAACAGGGGACGTTGCAGCTCATGGTCGGTGCTTTAAACCACTAGGCTAACAGGATGCTGCAAACCCTTTATTTTGTGAGTGTGCAGTTGATAGACGCTATTATCCCACAATGCTTTGCACAAAGGAAATGGAGAAAATTAAATCTAATTGTGGATGTTGGTGGCTCCAGGAACACCTCCAGAAAATAAAAATAACTTATATTTTTGGAAAAACGTCAATTGGCAGTGGCATTCTAGTTTGATTGACATCTGATGAGTATTGTATAATTTCCTGTTAATATAAAACACTTAAGTATGTTCATTTATTGTATACAAACTGCAAAAACAACATGCTATGATGATAAGTATAAAGTACATATTGTAAACAATTAGTATGTAGTATGGAATTGGGCACCATGTATGTCTACACTGTCAGCTATCAAATAAAGGCAAAAAAACAAAAATTATCTACAGAATAGGCTACAGTTTCTATGTCTTTAAGGGTGTGAGGATTAAAGAGTATCATGTTTTGAGAGATGACACCGGGCATAAATTAAGAGTTGTTAGGTGCATTTATAGGCTCATGTAGGATTGAAACATTGGAAGATGTTTGAGATGGTTGTAATTGTGCAGCCTTTAGTTAGCAAATCAGTGAAATAACTTACCTTAAACCTGTAGAATGTCACTAGAATTGGTTTATACTGCTTTCCATTTCTTTTATCTCTTTTTAAATCTCCAGTATTTAAATACACTTACAAAGGTGGCAGCTCTCGCATGTTTAAATACTGAAAACGTTAAATGACCTCTTGCCACACTTCCACCACATTACAAGTGATTCCTTAACTCCCAGGTTTCTTACCTTAAAGTTAGTCCAATGCTCCCGTCAATCTCTATGTGTTCTTGTGTCCAAAGGTACATTCATGTCTCTGTTATCTCCTCGTCATCAAGCCTTGTCTTTTGCCCTTGTGTGTTTCAGAGTGGCAGGTCACCCTCTAGCTCAGAACGAACGATGCCTGCACATGTTTCTACAGGACGAGTCTGTGGACAAGAGCTACACCCCATCCAAAATAAGACAAGCTTGAAAGAAAAGATGGCTCTGCTTGGCCTGGTCTGGCTCGGCCCTGCTCAGCCCAGCTTGGCCCGACAACCCAAAGCTCTCTTCGCTACTCCAGGTTTCTCTCAGACAATAAACATTTAAATGACAACCCCCCAAAAAAAGTAATATTGTTCACTGCCTCTTTTAGTTTAATTAGTGACCCTGATCGGTGTTTGTTTTCACCTTCTAATTGGAGTCAAGAATGTTCGACACATAACTGTGGTTGAAAGTAATTTATAGTAATTTGTCTTTATGTCTGGAAATGCCACTAACATGGATATATTATGTATTTATCATTTAGCTATGTCTTGAATATATTCATTTATATAGTAACATTGAATGAGCGTTCTATGTATGCAAAGCTCTTGTAAAGACCCACAGCATTTGCCATCATATATATCCAATACTAGCATGTTGCTCACCATAACTAGCAACTACACACACACACACACACACACACACACACACACACACACACACACACACATATATATATATATATATATATTTGATGGGCCTTGACTTTCAAATCACACTTAGTTGATCCTGTCTTCAAAAGGAAGCACGTGTGTGTATATCAACCAGCACCTGCCCAGTTGTCGCAATGATTTTATAGCAAAAAATAAGTAATTTACACAGAGGGAACTGCAGTATTTCTACTGGCTATATGCATTTTGAGATTTGTATACTGCTGTGCCATTTTTGTTTATTTTGATGATTTTCCAATAAAATAGGTGAAATGCCTCCACGCTTAATTACATTTGTTGATTTGGACTCTTGACCTGTCTAACACTCCACATTTGATAATCAACTACTGCAAGCTGCCACAACCATTACAGATACCCTAAATTTATTATTCCATTTATTATTCAATAAATACATAATCTGTCATCTTCATTACAAAAAAGTTTAGGTCAATGGCTAATCAGAGAGTTTATTAAAACAGTCCTGAATTTTTATTTAGAATAGAGTAGGATACTTCTAAAGGGAAATCAGTAACACTTATAAAAAGGGTGCAAAACACATGCTTATTTAATGCATAACTAATGTATGACTCATGATCATTTAATGCATGAATTAATGTATCATGATGATCATGGCACTATGAGTTTATCTGATTAGTTAGCCTAACACTTAATAGGTTATCAACAAATGATTAATTCACTGTTTTTTCATACAGTAATTTATATGCCACCAAATGACCTTGAATCCAGTTTCATAGAAAATGGAATTTCAGATCTATGCATTTGATCAGCCTCTGTGGAAGCAGAACAGTGCCTCTTCAAACTCATACTTTTAATGAATTTACATTAACTAATCATTTGCAAATTAGTATCACAACATGAGTTTACTTGAAGGGACACGTCTTCCATAAACTCATAGTCAGAATTATTTCTTAATGGTGAGCAACAGGTATACATGATATATTCCTCATTAAATCATCATGAGTCTTACATTAGTTATTAATTACTTAAGCACGTGTTTTGTACCCTTATTATAGTGTTACTGGGAAATCTTTTGAAATCATACTTTACGTTGATAAAATTTTTTATCTGAGAAGAGCATCACCATTATTTGCAATGATGTGTAGTATAAACAAATTTCAAAACTGCAGCTGCTCGTTTTATATCTAGGTTATTTGACAACCATTTAATTCAGTGTCTTTTATTCTCTTGGTTACAACTCTAAATAGTTATAACTCCAAATATTTACAACTGAATAAAAACATCACAGCCCACAAAAACATTTGCTGAATAACAGTGCTGAATATTATTTTATCCAGTGTTAGTGTCTAACTTCACAAAGTCGACCTAAACATTTTTAATGCCGCACCTCAAACAGGACACACCGACACAAACAGGACAGTAACCACTTAAATACAAACACCATCTTCAGATGAATGTAGTTTTACAGTCAGGAGGCAATGCAAGTATATCCTTTAAAAGTCTCCCCCACCCCCACCCCAATTCTTCATAGAATTCGCACCTCTTCTTCGTTGCCCTGTGCGTTTGGTTTCAGAACCGGATCAAGGGACAGCGATTCACATTCCCCATTACGCATGCATCATCTTTTTTGGTTTCCTCCATTGGGATTGAACACAGCAATAAAAGACTGAATTGGTCATCAAGCTCATTGGTCTCACAGACACTTGAAAAAACTTCTTAATATATAACATGTCTTTGTCAGACATACTTGGCAAGTGCTCTACAGAGTCTTTAGGCGATATTTAAACACTGTAGGCTTTTTGTGCCCACACCAGAGTTTGCAGTTTTTCAGTATCATACAGGTAATTCTATTATGAAAGTTACATGCTAATCTTTAACTAGAGCAACTGTCATCAGGCTAATTCCAGCTGTGTTGCAGTCTTTGTTTCAATGCATGCTAGACCTAAAGAGATTTTGTGCTCAGCAAAAATTCAACCTGCTATGATTTGACATTCTGTCGACTGCTGGGTGGGTCTCTGGGCCTTCAGCTCAAGTCTTTTCCATACGCCTGGACAAATGGCGAGAATTCATATATCGCTGGACTTGTACATGTCGGAGAGGAGCCTGGTGATGGGCACGTTGCCGATAGTCTTCTTGAAGAACACCTCCTCTATGGTGGATGGGTTGACCGATCGGAGCGCCGGCAGGAGCAGGAGCAGCTTCCCAAAGCGACAGGGCTGAGTCGGGTACCTGAAACACATCACTGGGGTTCAAAAACAGCCCCTCTCTCCAGTTCTATGTGCAGACTGTCTGACGCAGCCTATCGTGTCCAATTAACGCGCACCTGTGACAAATAGCTGCTAATTAAAAATGAGGTTCAACTGTCGCACCTGTGCACAATTACAGGAGACTACGATGGCTTATTGCCCCATTAACGTTATAGTGAATCTGGCTGTTAATAGTTACCTGCAGGAGATGATGCAACATGCATGAGCTTAAGATAGATAGACTGACTGACTGATTTAGTTGTATCTTACCTGGTGTGTATGTAACTGTTGAGAGTGAGCTGTGCCTCGTCTTGTAGTGCAGCGATGGCGCTGACGTTGCGGAAACTTCTGACCTCAGTGCTGCCATGCGTAGGAACTGTAAGACATTGGCAGGATTTTAACTATTAAAAGGTGGTGTAGTAAAGAAATAATTGCATACTAAAATTACTTTTGCCCTCTCCAGAATTGGGTTTAGGCAGCAGAGAAGCTTCAGTTTGCTCAAGGGCACTTGAAGAAATCATGGTTTTTCGGTAAAAGACTTTGAACCCTTGTTCAGTTAAATGAGTACTGTAAATACTGTAAAATACCCAGTGAGATAACAGTACTGACCGGCTTTGAATGTCACAATGCATTTCAAACAGGCGAACTCTGTTGCATCAAGACGCATCTGTCTGAATCTGGTGACCACCTCTTGAAGTGCTTGTATCTCAGACATGACTTTATTCATCCGCTGAGACTCTGTGTTTTCAGTGTTCATTCCTATGAAGAAATATGGAGAAACTGTCATTAAGCAGGATAACACTAGAGCAGAATACAGTCATTGACTGTGCCTAACACAATTCCATCTGCAGCTCATGAGGCCTGTCGGGGGCCTGTATTCAGATAAGCTCTCTTGTGCCTTGTACATACCTGAAACAGCAAGAAGAGTAGTGGAGTCCACAGGAATGGCCCACTGCGCGATGCCCAGAACAAATAACTCCCTCCAAGCGTCCTCTAACAGAATCAGCTACAAAGAGGAATTGTTTCAGTGTTAAACTGTACACCACAATGAAGCGATGATGATTAATAATTATTCTATTAAAAATAGGCTTAAAGCCTTTTTGAATCTTATTAAATACCAGTACAATAGTAACTCCTGCATAAAACATGAATTTTCCCATGTTACGCTCAGGGGAGTTCATTTGGTAAGGCTTGTGAAGCTTCTAACATCATCTTTTAAACTAAATTATATCAAGTGAAATATCATGTGTCAGTTATGGATAAATCTACTCCTGACAGTTTTCCTTAACTGCTCTTCATGTTAAAAAGGCCCTGCAGGATAATATTTGGACTCCTTGTTTTAAACTCGTCTCTAAAGTTCTCCCTCAGCCCATCCATCCAAGTACCTGGTCAGATAAGGGGAGGGTGGAGAATGCAGGAACACTTTTTGCCCACTTGATGCTCATGAAAAGGAGGCGCGCCGCTGACTCGCACACAGACTCCGTTGCCACCTCGTAGAGGTACATGGGGGTACCGCTGACTTCATGGGGATACTGGACGAAGTGAAAGAGATCATCATCATCACCACCATCATGTATCAGTTTGTTATAATGAAACACAGTTCAGAGAATGGTGAAAAACAAAGGTCAAATTCCAAGCCCCAGCACCTGGTTTTATAATTATTAGTGTTGCTTGTGGTGGATTTACAGTGGGAAATCTAATAGGCGGATTTGTGGCTCTTACAGGCTGCTAAATCTGGACAAGAATTTCAACTTCTAACCCTTATAAAAAAAAACTGTAATCCTATAATAACATCTGGGAAGACTATAGTACAAATATCCACATAATGCATATTAAGGAATTGTATATTCTGATAATTCTTGATTTTAAAAATGACATTAAATGCTATAAATGCCTAGTAAAAACTCTGAAGAAAGCACAGTATTTAGATTGATCAGTACACTTCATTTACTTGGAGCTGGAAAACTAGGCCTATTTATAAGTCCAATAGAATTTATATCTATTAAATCCTGGGAGATGAAGAAATCATAAAAAACAGTTGTTTAAAAGACGTCCCGAAATATACCTTCGGGGTGGGCTGTGCTAGACCCACGATGGCCTGTCTTTCCGGTGTGGTGGCTACTGTGCTCATGTCCAGGTTGTGAGACTCCAGTTGCGTGACTGTGGTGAAGAAGGGAGGGCCGGGCAGAGAGGATCCCGGGAAATGGGTCGATGATCCGTTCACCTCTTTGTGACCCCGGAAATATAGGGCGACCTGTTTGCGGATGGTGGACGTCCGGGGCCCCCTTTCGTGTTGAACAGCTGTGAAACGAGACAGCAGGGACGCAGAGTAAAGGAATGATCTCTGCAGGAACGAACGGCTTATTTATCAAATTTATTTATTGCTTTTAACTAACTGTTAAATAACTTCCTACAATTAGGGACTCAAAGTGCAAATTTTGTTTGTGTGAAAGAAAAAACTAATTGTCTATAATGAGCTGTAATCTATTTCCGCTCACAGAGTATAACTAACATCCCTCTCAAAATAAGTAAATAGTAGGTAATTATCAACCTGTTACTCTTGAGCCTCGATGAACAGCCTTAATACACTTTTCCATCCGAGTTGCCCACCTCGAACCCAAACGCCAGTGCATGGCTTGTCTGTGGCCAAAGTGATAATTCAATTAAGCCCATTTACCGTCTTTATTCATGTTCACTTCCAGACACTTTTTCAAACGGCACGCTCGGCACTGGTTTCTGTGAGTTTTGTCGACGGGACATCCACCCTGTACAGACAGAAAGACGGGGAGAGAAAGAGAGTTACAGCCTTCAGTTGAATTTCTGTCGTCTATCTTCTTGCTATTATCTTCCTGGGAGGTCAATCTCCAGGTGAGAGATCGCGCTATTATCGTGTGGTTATCGACCTGCTCCCCCGCGGCTCCATTGCGGCCTCATCCCGGAGGATAAGTACTCTATCCCGCCCTCTGCTGCCTAAATCCTCGCCTTCGAGTCATCACATTAGATTGGATTACACCTGGTATATTATAGCAGCGCGGTGTTTAGCCAAATACTTAATGGTAGAGGCATGACACAATTAGGCTCATCAAGGGAGACTTAACACAGCGCCAGAAGGGGAAAGCAAATAGAATCTGCGCGTAAAATACGCATTCCGTGCGTAAAACTGGTAATGGTTTTGGGATGAGGACCAGTGACGTCCCGCCCCTTAAATTCTGTTTCTAATAACACTTAGAATACAAATCTCTTGGGACAAGTGCAGTAACTGTAGCTTAAAAATAAGATATTATTGCGTGAACGTGACAGATTATTAGGCGCAAATCACTATGAATGGATAAGCTTCCCATCACATTTCCTGTAACTGCTTGTATGTGCAACTTGCTTGATTCTCCACAGAAAAAAATTATGCAAAAAATGTACTAACTTATAGAGGTTGCCCCTTTGCCACAGGCAATTCAGGCCTGTGTGAAAAGGAGGATAAAATTAGCCTGTAGGATTTAAATGAGGATATATAAGAAATAAGGAGGAGGCCTCACCTGAGAGCCAGATTTACAAACGTAGGTCCTGTTTCTGCGGATGCTCCTCTTGAAGAATCCCGAGCAGCCGTCACAGGCGTAGACACCATAGTGTTTCCCTGAGCTGCGGTCGCCGCACACTTTGCATGGGATGTCCAGAATCCGACCTGAGAAAGGCCCAAATTTCAGTAAGATAACATTTACCAGCACTGGGAGGCATTCGGCTCAATTTTAAAAGAATAAAATGTCATGGCAAATTGTGACTTTTATCACATCATATTACGAATATTGAAGATTTGGATAAATTGCAAGATGAATTTCCAAAGTTGAAACAAAACTTGAGAAAATCTCAATCTTGAGTTTTGCCGTTTAGTTCTGTAATTCAGTGAAGTGAGTTTCATGTTAGATGCTTGAATTGGCACTGTGGACATACAGTAAATGCCAAACATGTATTCTGTTGAGCTACGGACAAATCGTCCTACAAATTACTTGTTTTTGTCAGACAACCCCACAAGACACACATACACACACACACAAGCACACACACACTGGACAGCGCCCCGCGCCTCGTCCGACCATGGGAATTCACGGTGCACATTTCCAGAATAAAGTCCGGTGGGAAGCGTCATATCTGAGCTCTCTAAGACAATAGCCTGAGGGCGCACAATGGAGACATTAGGGGAAAGTGTTAACTTAATGATTTTCCCCCATTGAACCTCGTCTGACTGCCTGGATCTCGACAAGCTGCCAACTCCCCTTCATAATGGGACTCGACAGCTGCTTTATCCCGCAGGTCTATAGGCCCCAGGATTAGGGAGTGACACTGCACCATGAGAATAATGCGCACCAACTCGTTTCACCAACTCAAATGAAGTGTATGTAAATCGACCCCGGTGTAGATGAAAAAAATGTGATTTTTTTGTGCGAAGATTTTGTATTCAAATCTATAGAAGTATATTTGTATGCATATGAGGGAGTCTTTTTTTATTCTGGAGGGAAAAGCCGTCTATGTAATTACACTGACGTTTTGCCACCTGCTCATTGATGCACCAGTGACCCGTCAAAAAGGGTAGCATGGGAATAACCACTCAGCAGCAAAAACAATGACTTCAGGAGTTGTTATAGGGCTTCAGTTGCCAGATTATTAAGAATCAATAGGCCATGTAGGCTATTTAACTGTTGGCCACAGCCGTGTAATTGCCAGAAGATGGAGAGAACCAACCTTTTATGTAGCATTTATGTCTGGTATAAGAGTTTCTGTATAAGCAAGAGTTGGCCTGTTGAAAGTCATCTTCTCATCACGGGAATGATTTAAAAAATTCAACCTGTTGTATAATAAGTTATATCCCCAATCGTAGTTGTCTAGAGGCCAGGTAGAATCTAGATTTTATTTTTTTTAATTTTTTTTCACTAATAATTAAAATGTTGACTGCGCTCATTGCAGTCCCTTTTTGATTAACAGATATTTAATAAACCAAAGTTAAGCAAGTTCATTTGCGCACTGCCAAAATAAAAGTTTTAAGCGTACTTAAATTAAAGATGAACGAAAAATGCGCGAAATGTCAACAAGATGAGCTCAAACAAATATAAAACTGTAGATTGCTGAGAGCCAATTACATAAAATTACGTAAAATTTTGTTGTGAAGGGGGGAAATGTATTTAACTTCCCGCTGTGGGGGTCCAATTCGTCTCCATTGTGTGCAGTAATTGCTTGAAGATATATGGCATATTCTATTAACGTAATCACCATCAAGGCGAAAAGCTGCTAAAAGAACTGGAAATTAAGTTTTACTGAGTGCAGGAAATGTCTCCACTGACCACCCATAACGTGGGTATGTATGAACTTGAATGAAAGTAGTTGTAATGTTGTAGTGTGCATTGTTTTATTCTAATTTAAAACATAGTACTTATCTACAGCCATTTGAATACATTTGAGTACCTGAGGATAAAACAAAACAGAAGCAACAGTTTGACACAAAATAACGCACATTTGGAAATGTTTAACGTTTCTGAAAGAAACACACAGGCAAATGTAAATTTAACAGAAATGTCTTGGAACAGAATAGCCTGCTTTAAGACTATATTATAATCTAAGTGTGATTTCATTTGAATTCATTATGAGGCCTAACGAGGCATAATTGCAAAGGTTAAGAAAAAAAAAGACACCCATTCCAATTTAATCTAAAACCTGAAACCACAAGAAAATCTTCTGTACCACAAGAAATTTAAAATCACTGAATACATTCATGATTAATTAGAAATGAAAGATTTTTACAGAAACGTACAGAAACGCGCGCACGTAATGAAAATAAGCGCAGTTTATCCATTTGTCTAAAAGAACAAACTAGCAGTACAGTAAGAGAGGAATCTCTTATAACCTACTTTAAAATCATTTCAGTGATTAAATATCTCGCTGTTTATTGCATTATTACTCGTTTAAAGTCACTGCTGAAAAAGAATTTACAGGCAACAAGTGGCATCAAGTGGGACGCAAGAGGAATATTCGGAGCATGGATACAGATTATTATTTCTTTACCTCTGAACTTTACAAAAATATATATTTCTTAAGAGACGTCTTTCCACTCGGGCTGAAGGCGCTTTAAGTATCAGTCATGGATACAAGTTTACGCAGCCAACTGTGTGTGTACTCGGAAAAACACACGGACTACAGCTATTCCCCACGGATCACTGCTCACGTTTTTAGTAAGACCATGAGGAATGAACTGACTTAATTATTGTAGCGGAGCTCTGATGACATGAGAAATATCAAGTCGTGTAATTAACCGTGCAGTCAATGTTAACTTTCATTTCTTTACACTCCATGCCACAGAACGGCCTGTTATACTACTTATCCTAACACACTACTCAATATTCTCCAGAAGCATCAGGGAAAAGAAGGGCGACACTTACTTGATTTGACATTCAGAATATCCAGACAGCCACTTGTTGAGCCGGCGGGTTTGCTCATCATGGATACTCGATTTAATAATAAAGTTCAGAATGAAAAATGTCCTCTTTCTCTTCTTATTTTTGCTGACAAAAAACAATACAACTCGTGAAATCGCAGCACTTTCCTTGAAGTCTTTGCCAGCAGCGATGAGATCGGCAATTCAATGCCCCGAGTTGCACAACTTGACAGAGAGTCGATCTCCGATCGACGACCCCAAATTAAGACACACGATCGTATATTGTATCAGACAATCTTCGCCTCCGACATGCAGTGTCCCTGTACGGGCGGAGAACCGGACTGAAACCCCGGGACAGCGACCTGTTAACGGCGACAGCAGCCCTCCAGCCGGTGCATAAAGTTGGAGTTGGAAAAACGCTGCCTGGAGCGCATCCGACGGTGCCAAACCGGTGGGGTAAAAAAGAAAAATCAATTTTCGGAAATTCTGACAGGTGAAAGCTTGTTAAAACCAGGACACGATGTGACTTTGTGGGGCGAGCTCCTCAAATTAAGCTTGGTAATATTTGTGAGAAGTGTTAGGGGGAGGCTGGAGGGTGGAGATCTCCACTTCCTTCATCCACTTGGCTTTCTACTCCAAACTCCAGCCTGACGTCACTGGCGTGCGAGGCAGAGTGTGTGTGTGTGTGTGTGTGTGTGTGTGTGTGTGTGTGTATGTGTATGTGGCCGATCGTGTGAATGTGTGTGCAAGTGATGTGAAGTGCCTTGCTCATGGATCAAGAGGCATTGCAAACAAAAAAACAAAAAAAACACGTGTTGCATGCATGTTTTCAGCAACATTTCAATTTGTTTTGGCTTTAGATTCAATTATTTAGGCTACATTACATACAATAACCAACTAAAACACTTATAGTAATCCCATGATAAACGTTATCTATGTTCGAAAAAAAATGCAACTCAATCTCTCCATAATTTCTCAATGGAGCTGAATTTAAGACGGTACTGCAGAAAACTTGCAGCAATGAAAACAATATCAGGAGTGCTGAGAGGTTATATTCGGGGGCGTGTGTGTGTGTGTGTGTGTGTGTGTGAGTGTGTGTGTGTGTGTGTGTGGTTGCTGCTCCTCATTTGCTACATACACAAGCACAAAAACAATTGTGTCTGGTTACACATGCAGTCCTTACGATTCAAGGGTAAGTGCTCGGGCCCCACTGAAGACACTGATCAGCTGTATGGCTGCATTAATAATGTATTGGATATTTGTTATATTATCACAGATGAGAAATACCAAAGAATGCTAAAGAGCTGATTGCATCACGGCAGTCAGACTAGAATATACCGTTTTTCCTTTTTTCTAAAGTTGTTGCACGTAATTAAGCTGTCTTTCCTTTGTTAGAGGCTTATTATAAAATCATCTTGTGCACAGTGTTTTCAACCTGTTGCAGGTGTTTTTACTAGGCTGTCATTTTTTGGCTTGTTTACCTGTGTCCATTCAAAGGATTTGCCATCGATTGATCAATCTGAAGTTAGAGCTCGTTAGCTGGACAGTAATATACAGACATACAAACAGAGTATTGGCACCCTGTACTGTGAGGCTAAAACTAGCCTCCTGGAATGTGATATATAAGAAAAAAGCTGTGAACTTTGGTTAATTTTAATAAATGTAGTTAATAAAAACAATACATGGCCTACAGACAGCAAATTAAAAGTGATGACTCGCACTCTCACCCCTTCTGCATTTTAAACTCATAGCTTATAACAAAGCGCATTAGATAAATAAAATATATAAATAATCAATTGAAAATATCTCAAATAAAATATTTCAATCTTAGTTGTTACTTTTTTTACTACAGTTCTTCCACTATCACTGTCACACTCTATTATTACACTATTACACTATTATTCCATTTGACTTCTCTCCTGCCTTTACTGTAATAAAGATAATAAAATTGTACAATTAGCCTACGTCACATCTTGTCCAGAAAATTCACTTTAATATTAAACAATAATAATGAGAAAAATAATAATAAATCGATTCTTTTTCTCTCTTATGCCCCATTGCCTTCAAATAGTTAATTCATTTACTAACTCTCTTTAACTTGTGGGTAAACTGGTTTGAGGTTATGGTTATGAACATCCACTCTGATGGTGCACACCTCCCATCTCCCCCTGTAGTCTGTGATCGGATTTTGGACACCGGGGTGCAAACCGTGCCCGGCTGTCCGGAGGGTCGGGGTCGGGCTGCAGGGCCCGCTCACTGACACCCTGACCTTGACAGCTTGCTGTGCTTTCGCCGGGTAACTCCAGAAATCCATATTCTGTTTTTAATTGTGTTCATTCCCACGGTACACTGAAGGCCATATGGACTCACAAAGTGTCGATTTAAGCGGACAGGGGCGAGGCGGAGAGGCGTAGTTAATTGCAATCAGCCATTGTTGTGTCTTTCAACCTGCCCTTTAGCTGAACAGCCAAGGCTGGAGAGAGAAGCCTGAGGAGAAATCACTATAATATTCCTTTGATTTCCCTGCAGGGACACAGAGAGCCTGAGGTCCTCAATAGGAAGTGTATAGCCACATATTGTGTTTTTTATCTCACATAAATGGTCCACTTAATACAGGCCACAATACAGTGATTATGGGATATTTCCCAGACTTCTCCTGTTTTAAAGGATTACAAAGTCTTTGTCATATGTAAAGACCTGAAAAGACTTGTCTTATTGGTGATTAATTTACGAAATGAAACAGTAGACCCACCAAAAGTAGAATTAACACACTGGAAATCACTTTGCCATTCTCACAAATCAATAACATTTTCAGTTATTTCTGAGTGCGCGCGCGTGTGTGGTGTGGTGTGTGTGTGTGTGTGTGTGTGTGTGTGTGGGTGGCTGCCGGGGCGGGTGAATGGTGAATGTGTGACATAATCTCCTTAACTCGTCCTAATCCTCGTCATTCACTGATAGCCTTTACACAAATATAACCAACATCATGGTTGCCGGGGTTGCCTTCTTTCACTTTTTTTGTATTAGTGACTCTCTTCTCCTCCAACAGTCAATGAAATGACGTTAACAAAGGGGCCAGTGGATTGTGTATCTGTTTTTGGCAGCTCAACATCAGTATGCGGATACTTGACATACCATAGCATAGACTTTAACAACGAGAAACGAGTGAGAGTCCAACAGAAGTCACTACTAAACAATACAGAAAAGACCATGCGTGTGTTCTGAATGCCTTGACATCCTTTATCATTTTTGAACGGCGACAAAACACCTGTAAAAACATAATTCAGGTGTAAAGAGGATGTTGCCCTGCTCGTTTTACACACCTGTTGATTTTTGTTTTTTTCCATTTTAATGACAGTTTAATGACGTGGGAATTATAATAACAACAGCACTCGTTCAGTACAGTATTTAAAGATGATAAAAATAACTGATTTAGCTATTTACATTATATTTCTAATTGTTATTCCTAGACAATCACTGACTGGAGGCCATAGTTTAACCATCATTTTATGCACTGCTCACTGTGCAGGCCCCTAACCGACCAGGCGTAAACCAATTGGCTTTAGGGAGAAGTCACAAAGCTCCGGAGAGCAAATAATGGGGAGAATTCAAGCCGAACAACGACCCACGCAGCCGTGCATCCTTTAAAAAACTGACCAGGGAGATCATAGTCAATTATCTTAGCCAACAGTCACTCCTGGTGTTTAGCTCAGGAGATGATTCAGTGAAGAATGAAGAATCATTTCGTCCGCTGTTTTGTTTTGATGACAGATACAGACAGAAAACGTGATTTCATGTCGTAAAAGGCAACAAGGCTACAACAACTGTCCTACATCATATTAATACGTGATAGTGTTAAATATGATAAAAACTTTCCAATTAAGCGAAAAATATGCAGCCTGATTTCAGCACCACGGACAGTTCTACAACAGGCGTCACTAAATAGATGCAGGTTACCTGACTGCGTGCTTGTTCCAAATTTAAAGGGGCCTAACTTCTTGATTTATAAGTAATCACAGATATTTTATTAAGATACAGTTCACATTTGATTATTGTTTTAGTGAGTTCAAATTTAAAATAAGTGTATTAATCCATTCTGCAGCCAGCATTTCAGGACTGGGTGTGATCTTGCCTGAGTCCCCTAATCCAGTAATTGCTCCGATCCTGACAATCAGACAGATCGGTGAATTCAGCCAATCAGGAGCCAGTATTGTAACTGTTCTCCCACGAGGCCTAGGAAGCATTTAACTTTATATAGAAACATCAAATAGTCAAAACCGTCAGCAATTGGAGCCTTTATTTGAAAGCTAAATCATGACAAACTAATCTACTGGCTTTCAAATGGAAACTGAAATCTGAACACTTGATCAACAGACTGTAATGACTTTTTAATGAGTTTTAATTGTCTTATTATTTGTTTTATTATATGTCCCCAGGACTCCATAAGTGGTGTTGACTGGGTGGATTATCCTTGTGAAATAAAGTAAATTGACTTGAATTGAACCCAGTAAGAGAGAAAAACTGATCAATATATGTTCAATTTGCATTTCCCTTAATACCACTGAGTCTGTTTTGTCCTGTGCAACTTCTTCCTATTAGATAAGGACAAGTGGACATTTTTTTGTAGCATCTGTGCTAGCATTTTGTTTTTATCTTTACACCCAGGTTTTAGTGAATAAAGTTGCTCTTTATTTCACCCAACATGATAACAAACCCATTTAAAGACAACCTAATCTAGTTATACTGCAGTGAGTCAAACTCGATGAATGGCCTGAGTATTTCTTTTAGTACTGGCATTTCTCACTATTTTCTGACTTTTTACAAACCAAAAACTTAATCAATTAAATTAAGAAGATAATCAGCAGATTAACCCATAATGAAAATAATCATTAGTTACAGTCAGCTCCACCTCAACCAGCTACAGCAGTAAAATGCTGCTTACACATTAATACATGAGTAATGATAATCTAATGAAATAATAAATAGTATATATATATATGTAACACTCACAGGGGCCATTTTTCTGCATTGAGTACTTTTACTTTTGATACTTTAAAGTACATTTGCCTGACGATACGTACATACTTTTACTCAAGTAAGATTTTGAATGCAGGACTTTGACTTGTAATGAAGTACAAGTACAATTTTACAGTTTGATATTAGCGCTTTTACTTAAGTAAAGGATCTGAATATTTCTTCCACCACTGCTGGTGGCCCCAGTGGGTGTGGCCATACAGGAGTTTACTCATCAAGAAACACAAGTGTCAGGTTTTCTTAGCAGTTACAGTGAACCCACCACACAGTCGATTTCCCAAGGTGAGATCCCAATCCCTCAGGACTACCACACCATCTCCTCCACCTCTGCATGCACACATGCAAACTTGTGCACACTTACACATTTACACACACGCAAAGACCTCACCATGGAAGAGTCCCCCCAAAAAACCCAGGACCAGGACCCAAACCCAGAAACCCACAAGTCGGTGCGGTGCAGTTGGACGCTCTGACAAATCTATTTGGGGCAAATTGTCAGTGAGAAACTTCCGCTCGAACTGCCTTGGACAAAACTGGCTGTTGGGGAGAGCAAATCCCGCTGCATGAGGGTGGGGGACAATGGGGGGCGAATGTGTTGATGTGCGGCCGGTGGCTGGGGAGGGACAATGGACGGATTAGTCAGTCCTCTGGCTGACTGATTTGAGATGGCTCCTCTCAGCCTCTCACCGTGGGGAGTCCCATTGTCCTGCTTCTGATTCCCACTTCTCACAAACTCCAAACAAAAGTCAATCTCTTTCTCAAGGGAGGGGGGGAAATATCGACCCGTGTTTCAGCTGGGGAAAGTGACTCAAAAACTTATTTGCAAGAGATGGCTGACTCTCTAACTCCCTTTCCACTCTTTATGGCTTTTTTTTCTCTCCTCCTCTTTGCCTTCATCCTCCTCATTTGCAGTCTTTATTGCCCGGTGGTGGTGGTGGATAGTGGGATGTTGAATGATCCCGGTTTTTCAAACTCGAGTGGGGCTGGGGCACCTGTTGGAGGCTTAGAGGCGGCTTTGCGGCCGGGGTCATTAATATTAAAATATACAGAGATGCCATCACGGGCTGGTCTGAAATCGGTCTGATGTCGCCCTTGGGTTCCCTCTCTGGATGGACCTCTGCTTTCAGTCACTCATGAAGGGCCTTCTTTTCTTTTTTTCTGTCTTCTCTTTTTCTTTTTTCCCACCCTGAAAAGACTCGTTAACAAATTATGACAGCTGAGTAGAGGGGCTTAGTCTGTTCACACTGCAAAGACAAACATGTGAGAGCCAAAGAGCCTGCGATGTGATCAATGTATCTACAGTTCATTTGATATTCAGCCTGCATGTGGTGTGTGAAAGTGCCAGGATTTGACTATGTTGACTAGATTTGTGGGTGAAGTGTATGTAATTTTATACTGATGCCTTACTGTGAAATCATTAAATATGAAGTTGACAAAAACAAAACTTACTTTCAGGTTGGAGCTTATTTGTGGAATAAGGTGACAGGTTATTAATGACATTTTTACTTGAGCTATTGATCTGTTTTTGTTGTATTTAGGTGTATTGATGTGGCTATTTGATTTTGGTTCAGTTTGCACTGGTGTAGTTTTGGTTTTAAAACTATATTGTTTAATTTAATGTATTTCATGCTGTCTTTTCACATGTTGGAAATAAGTGTTGTCCCTATAAAATGTGATCCTTTGGATTGGTGTGTTTTTGTAGAAAGAATGAAAAAGAATGAAAAAGAAATAACATGCAAATAAGTTTCCATCACACCCTCCACTACTGCTCAGTCATTCACCAATAATGATAACAATATTTCCCACAACATTTATGAATAACAAGGGCTTAATCTATAACAGACAAGAATCAGCATACCCTTATTACACTCATTCATTCTGTATTGTGAATTTAAGTTTACATACAGAGAAAGACGGTAACACAAATGGTTAAACTTTGTAAAAACAGTTTACAAATAAAACAAACAGCTGTAATTTCATTTTACACTTGCTATGTTGCGTTATTCAAATGTTCTATGTCTGCATGCACGTTGTGAGACACGATATGTGATTTAAACATGTTCAGTAGAAGATAGCTGAGTTTTTGCTTAGAATATTAATGTTGGAGTGACTGCAAAACTCTGATCTGATGTCAAAACTTTGGCACAGAGACATCACATCTTAGGCAACTTTTCACAAAGCTACACTAATGTATTCCACCTAAATACCTTACTTTTATTCAACTTTATCTATCATTTGAGGACTGCAAGCAGTTTTTAGTTAATTGATCTTCGGTCTTTAGGCATCTTCAATGTGATAAGGAATCAAAGTTTGTAAATTATATAATTTTTACAACTGATTATACTCACTTATTATATTTACATATCAGAATTTTGGTTTGTTGCTGATTAACCTGTCCCACGAGGTCGTATGAATGATGGGACACATATATTCATTCATGTAACAGTAGAATTGCATAATTCAAAGGTCCCCTCCAGACATGTTTCAATACATAAAAAAATACTTTGCTTGGAATAATATTTTGTGTCTGATCCACAAAAAAATTAACTCTACTCCTCCCTCATTGAAAAATCCAGATTCTATGAATATGCAAATATTTTTCATTTCAAGTTTCCACATCGCACTTGGATCATGATTGGCTCCAGACTAGTTGTGATGCTCGTAGGTACATGTCTTAAGCTCAGATTTAAGGTGATCACAAAGAAACTTTCCCCCCTTCAGTGGATGAACGTGAACGTGTTTAGTGTCAAACTCTGCACAGACATCATTCTGCACAGTGATGCTCAAACATCAATAATAATAAACAATAAAACCAATAATCAACACATTTTTGAGTGGAGGGGGACTTTAACAGTTTGCTGCCCATCAGTGGCATATCAGAAAAAGAGAGTTTCGTGTATATGTGCCATACATGCACACACACACACACACACACACACACACACACACACACACACACACACCTTCTAAATGACTTGTCTTTAGAAAGCAGCAGCAGTGTGAACAGTGGTCGCGGCCGTCAGACAGATTAACCAGAGAATGGTTGTCATCAGCTCCTTCCACAGCAGCGGTTCACCTGGAGTCACTCTGACAGTCATTCTGCTGTTTATCCTGCTCTGTTCAGCAGTCAGTCTTGCTTCTCCTGATGTTATCCTGCTGGCTCCACCGGTCAGGTTCAACGGGCACGGTCTGGGGTCACAGTTTCCACTCGTCATTAACCCTCGGGGACCCTGCAGCACAGGAGCTGTCATCAGGAGCCTCACACTCACCTCACGGGTCTTAATACACACCCAGACATACAGGGGACTGGTGAATTATTGAAAGAATCAGGGCATGTGACCTTGCCTGTATTCAGACTGGGGTATAATGTGTGTGATGAGGCTCTTTGGAGAGCAGATCTAGGTCAGTGTATGAGTGTGTGTCAGGTGACATGATGAGAATATTGATGAGCATGTGGCATTTGTGGGTGAGTGAACAATATACTTTGCGAATATAGTACCATACACCAGATGATAGGAAATGTAGGACATGTGGTCGTTTTAGTTAAACCTAATAAAATATAGGACAACATTGCTGTAATTTTGCTGTAAGATGTTTTCAGTGTAAAGTCAACTGAGATTAGTATTTGAAAATGTATATAAGCAAATTTACTCTAAATTGGAATGAGAACCATAGAAAAAGCTTTACTTGGATCTGATGGGCAGCTGCTTCCAATGTCTGCTACGCTACTGTCCACAAAAGTCGGGTGGGATCCTCCAAAAAGTCAAGCAACAGTGCTTTGTTAAAGTGCAAAAGTTAAACTAATGCACACGTGGTAGACAAGTGCGTAAGAAAATTAAATTGTGTGAAGGATAAAAGTGGAATTCCCGCACACTGTCAGCACTGAGTTCAGTAGAGATGCCACATTTTGGTCAAGTCCAAAGGTTTAAAGGCCTATATTATCATGGCTACATGATTACAAATAAGCCCAAAGCCCATTGACTGCACACTGGTCGTCCTCAGGGATGGACAATCACATAGACAAGTGAAAAATTGTAAGCTTAAATCACATGTGAGAATTTGTGACGCAACATTTGGCTTCTTCATTACACCTGTAACCACTCGATGAATGGACACTGTCTCAAAGGTAATGGTGGTGTAAACATATTGTATATGCATTTGCATTAAACTGCAATTTTTACTGTTATCTTTGACAAACTGTTCATTCACTGAATGGTTACAAGTGTAATGAGGGAGCCAGATGTTGCATGCCCAGATGCAAATTAAAAAAATGCACTGAATTATTTCCTGGGTGTATACGTATATGTATATATGTAAATAACTGTAGGATATATATATATATATATATATATATATATATATATATATTGTATGTGTGTAGCATGAAGGGGCTACTAACTTAATTTTGTTGTACAACCTTGTGTTGTATAATGATAAATAAATCACCTTGTACCTTATAGTAGTATTCATTGGCCTGTTTCCTTCTAAATTGAATTTCTAATCACTGATTACTTTGAGGCATTGCTAAAAAAGTAAAGTGTTGAATTGTTGCAAAATGTCCTCATGTGTTAAAGACTGTCATTGAATATTTTCAAAAAATATACAGAATATTTCACTGACCACTTCATTTCATTGCTACCATACACACACAGAAATAGCTACCAGGACATCTCAAATATGCTCCTTTATTGTCAACTGTGTAACAAACCATCAGAGATTAAAACTAATGCAGGTGCGTATTGCTCAGGGGATAAATGTCTTTGCTTTGCAGTAAAAATATTAGGACTATGCTTAAAACTACACTTGTAAGTAACAAATTAAGCACTCAACTAAATTTAGATCATTGCTTATTATAAAATATGACAATACAATGCATGCTGTCTCTATCTGTATCCAGTTTAAGTCATGAAATGGACATGGCAGTAACAGACCTTTCATATGTAGTTGTGCTTCCGTGGGGCTGTTATTTTTTTTAACTTTGAAAGATAAAGATGAGGAGTGATGAAAGCAGCTGGGAGACATGGGGTCCTTTAGAAACACCCAAACAATGATGAGGGCAAAGAGGCACTTGTTTTTTTTTCTCATATTCACCACATTTTCTCAATCATCCACCCCACCACCCAGCAGCTCAGTGCTTTCCCATCCTCAAATTCCCTCAAAGTTTCAGATGCTCACAATTCCACAATGCCCAGATGCTGTCCTTTGGCCCTTTACCCCCCTCAACCCAGAGCTATCATTCATAACCTTTCTGTGGAGCTGGGAGTGAAAGAGGTGGGATAAGGGAGAAAGAGGGGGAGCGGAGAGCAACATGGCAGCTTATTTAGAAGACTTCCTTTATTGGAACATGTGCAAGCAGTTCACTCACAAAGGACTTAAATAGGATATTTTCTGTTCCCTATAGTTGCTTTCCCCTTTTAAGTGCCGAGGCAAAAAAAGTAAGTTTACAACTCCCTCCTCAATGGGGGCTCTTCACTCTCAGGTTGCGGGGACCTGAGTGACCTAGGAAAGTTAATTAGGAAGCGAACAAAGAGCGAGCTGGAGCAGAATGCCTAGCCTCTCCTCCAGCCAAAGATGTCATCCATTAATTAGGAAAATCTTTAAGGTGGCCTTATTGAATTTACAGAAAGCCCTGTGGTTGGCGGGCAACAGTTTTTTGATCAAGCCCTGACTCAAACAATGCCTTTCTGGGGGTTAAAAAAGAAGAAGAAGGGAGGAGATTGGTGGTAGAAGAAGAGAGGGAAAGTAGTGGGGGTAACGTATGGGTTTGCAGGGCAGTACAGTTTAATGGGGGCTGCCGATTGTGACAGCTCAGATTCACATGGGTATGGGGGCATAGTTTGGGGATGATGTCATGCAAAGGCAACCTGGGGGCTTGGGAAGTAAGAAGGAGGGGGTACTGAGCTTGAGCCACAGGGGCCACTCAAAGTTAACATCGCTGCCTGCATCTGGGCCAAATCCTTTTCTTCTGGCCCAGGAGAGGCTTTCCTGAACGCCAAGCCCTCCACCACTCCTCCTACTCCCTCGTTCACAAATCAGGGCTTGCTTTAAAGCTAACCCCTTGCTAACTGACTAGCTAACTGCCTTTTCTTTACAGTCTAACTACCTATTCATCCCTGGCCCACAATGAATAATATAGCTGGATAACATGGAGCTGTAGTGCTGCTTTTACTATTTACTATTACTACTATTGTCTATTTGAGTATCAGCTTTTATGTTGTGTCAACAATATTCTATATTTAAACCTTGATTGCCTTATTTTTGAAAAAACAAAAATTAGAACTTAGAATTTCCTGTGATGAAACTCAATTTTAAATCACACAGCTCCATCACTCTCTCTACTTCTACTTCAGGGTTTTGTTGCTGTCTTTTTTATGATTTTATTCTAAATGTAACGATACGTATAGGAGAAAAATGTTAATGCAGCTTGTACACTACTTCACTGTAACTTTATACCTGGTACCCTGTGGAGGTTTTGTCCACCATTGATGCTGTAGAGCAGTGTTTTGTTGCATTGTTTATCTCTTCGTGAACATCTAAGCACATTTACGCCGAGAGCACAGAGGTGACACGATGCACATTTCTAGTGACTACAGAAGGTGAGTAGAAGAAGAACCCCACAAACTAATACAGGTTCAAACCATAAAAGAGTCTTGTTTGTTAAATGTTTTATGGGGTAAAAAATGCATTCAACAAGTTTGTTAAGCCTTAAGCATGCATGCAGAATGTCAAATGTAAGGGTACATTTAAATTTAGTTTTAGAAGAAGTAAATATTGTAGCCAATATTAAACCTAATGCTTTAAAGTGAAAATGATGTTGTGTTGGTGGTTCAACGAAAGTCTCAACAAGTAATTTCGTCTCAAAAATATAATTTCTAAAGAAGTTAATTCATGTGTTTACTTTCAGTGCAATTAAAAACTTGAAAGAATTTGAAAAAAGTGAGAATTTGTTGCTGATTTTCATCTGATAGTCACAAGAAGATAACCTTGTATTAAGTTGATTTACAAAGACGAAAACAAGCTTACTCACTGAATCCACCCCTTAAGTGACTTGTTAAGATTTTCTAGCAGCACCATATTATAGTTGTAAGTAATGGTTTGATTTTAGGGAATGATGTTTACCCACCTTTTTAAGCATAAACTGTTTCTTTACCATAATTGCCACTTTTATATAGTACTAAATCACAGGAACCAGTAAACAGCAAAGAAAAAGCACCAGTTAGGTGCTGAAAGTCACATGCATGTTCATGCTATGTGCTGGCATGCTGTCCTGTCCATGTGTCTCCTGGGACATGAACCCCTCACCCCACCCCCTCCCGGGGGACTAATTTGAGGGGAGGGACAATGTGTTTTGTTGCTTGTCAGAAACAATCAGTCCCGGCCCATTACATTTACAGCATGTCGTTCTCTCACTGCTGTAACGCGCTGAGCTCTGAGAGGGGGAAGGTGGCTCCGAGAGAAATGATAAATTTACTCATCAGGGACATAAAAAGTTGACAAACATCTGTGAAAGAGATCAAAAACAGTCAAAATGCAAATGTTGCACAGTTGGTCCTTTGGAACAGGACAAATCAGTTTTCGACTAAAGTTGCTTTGGTGTGTTTTTCCCCCAAAGATGTAAGATTAAAGTGAATAACAACTTTATTTAGAGTGCCCTGTGCCGCCCCCACCCCTCTCTTGTCCTCTGTCCTGGCCCACCCGTCCTCTCCCTGTTCTGTTTGGGCACTGGAGGTTGTCAGTCGGGGTTTATGTCCAGTTCACTGGAGCTGAAAGAAGTCAGTTTCATGTCTTGTTATGGAACAAGACGTCTCTGCCTCTCAGGAGTGATGAGAAGTGGTCTGGGTGAGCAGGGTGAGCAGGGAGCGGGACCATCCCCTGGAGGCGACCAGCAGTGAGGAAGTCAAAGCGGCTTTTGTGTCGCTGCTGTCGGCTGCGTGTTTGGTAATTATCCCCCTCTATATGAGCACAGGCCGGGGCTTTGCAGGAGAGATCCCAACCCAACCGGCCCACGGAAGAGTGCACAACACACCGTCAACAAAGATTAACTTCTCACAGTGCCGCAGAGATGCCTGATTGGAGGAGACAGAGGAAATACATGAAGCCCTTTCTTATGCGTCGTGCTGGTGATGAGCACGGTGTTTCAAACTGCTGCAGTGTTTAGTAGAGGCAGAATGTAACTAAGTAAATTTACTCAAGTACTGTACTTACATACAAATTCGAGGTACTTGTACTTTACTTGAGTATTTCCATTTTATGCAATATATACTTCTACTCCACTACATCTCAGAGGCAAATATTGTACTTTTTACTCCACTACATTTATCTGACAGCTTTAGTTACTTTTCAGATTACAATTTTTCATACCCTTCCTGTCCAGTAAAAACCATGTATCTCCAAATTTGGTGATTTTGAATTTTAATTATTTTTATAAACTGAAGGATTAAGTGCTCCTTTATGGGTTGAGAAAAGTCTCCTATTTCTTAAGCTAAATAAACTTTTTAAAAGCCCCCCTTGGATTAGCTGGAAAATGCATCATCACAAAGCTGAAAACAGGGCTGTTTGTCTGAGCTTATGAAAAGTTGACTTTTTAGAGATATGTGGTTCTCACAGGACAGCAACGCTACAAACTTATGATGATCTTATAGAAGATGATGCATTGCTGTAGATTAAATGACCCAACAGTATATAAAGTAGTTAAAATTAGCTCAACCTTAAACATCTACAGCCGTAAAATGCAACATACACATTAATGCAGCAGTAATATTAATCCAGAAACATCAGATATAATAGGAAAACACTGACAGGGACCATTTTTCTGCAGAAGGAGCACGTTTACTTTTGATACTGTACCACACTGTAAAAATACTACAAGCAAAAGTATAGAAGTATTATATGTTAAATGTCAGGAGTGAAAGCAAGACTCCTCATGATTTGGGGCACGATATACTGTATAACCACGCAATGAACTAACTGGACACAAGAAGCTATACCTATTGATCATTTGGGGAAAAAAGACCACAGACCAAAACTGTAGACGTAGGCTACTCTGATCTTTTCCTTAAGTAAAAGTACAAATAAAAATAAAATAAAAATACAAGTAAAAGACCTGCATTTAAAATCCGACTTAAGTACATGTATAGAAATATGATAAGCAAAAAGGTATCACAAGTAAAATTACTCATTCTGCAGAAAACGGTCCTTGTGTGTGATATATGATTATATGTGACATTATTAGATTGCTGATACCGATGCATCACTGTGTAAGCAGCATTTTACTGTTGTAGCTGGTGGAGGTGAAGCTAGTTTTTACAACTTTATATTGTTATTTTAGTAGTCCAGTGGGTTCCAACCTATGGGGCCAGGCCCCTGCTAAGAGGACACAAAATAAATAATTTTTCAGACTTTTCTCTATTCTTTGCTTTTTTGTGAAATATTGGAGAGTTTTACCTTTTTGAGGCTTGAATAGTTATTAAACTGAAACCGTGTGAGAGGTTTAGAGGGGAAATCCGTCTTTGGTGAAACCGCTAACAACTCATAGACATCTGAAACATGACAAAGGGCCACAACCAGACACTGCTTTACTGTAAGTGACCACAAGCAAAAAGGTTGTAAAGCACCAGCTTTAGGTTATTATATATCTTAAACTGAAAAGTAACTAGTAACTATACCTGTCCAATAAATGCAGTGGAGAGAAAAGTACAATATTTCCTTCTGAAATATGGAGGAATATATAGCTACATAAAATAGAAATATTCAAATAAAGTACAAGTACCTCAAAATTGTAATTAAGTATAGTGCTTGAGTAAATGTACTTTGTTACTTTCCACCACTGCTCTTATCTTCATCACTTCATTATGCATACATAATTGCATGCATAATGCATCTATTATGTCACTTCCATCTGAAATCCTATTGTCAAATCTAAGCAGGCTGTACATACAGTACACTGACCTGTATACATGTATATACTGTACATAAACCACATACTGTATTTATATAAAGTAACTTACATTACCCAAACAATATGCATTCACTCTTCGCACTCCCTGTTTATCTGGCCTTGAGTTTTTAGGAGAGGTCTTTGTATAAGCTTTTAGCTGCCACTGCAAAGGCTTTACTTTTAATTCACGTACATATGAGTATAGGCATAAGTGTGTCTGTTTATATGTATGTGAATATCTTTGTTTACATATATATTTTATAATTGTTGTATTTTTAATGTATAATTGATAAATAAATGCCTGTACATCATAGCTATATGTTTATTACCTTTGTAATAGCTTTGTTGTCCTTGTTTTAATTGTGTATATATCTTAAACATTATTTATTAGAACTGTGTGTAAGCACATTGACGGCCTTGTATGTGTAAATATACTTGGCCAATAAAGCTGATTCTGATTTTATCTTCAGCATCATCCTCCTCATTGATCATCATCACTATCATTACCAGCATTTTTGTCTTGTCATTTACATAATCTTCCTCATCCTCATCATCAGCACCACCACTGCCACCACCATACATCATTGTCATCATCATCTTCATCAGCATCTCTATACTTACTCTCACTACCATCACAGTCATTCTAATCATGATAACTGGATCATAGTCATCATCTTCTTCTTCATCATCATCCTACATATCATACTTATCTTATCATTGTCCACTTATCACCCTTGACATCACCATCATCAGCAGCTTCATCATCTTCTCTAACCTCACTCTAACCATCATCATCATCATCACGCAGTCTGTAGGTCTGTGTTCTACATAAGATGAAAATAAACAGTTGTCTTTATTATATTACATTTCTGTCAACGATATCATCCCACAGAAAAACTGTTAGAAAATTTGGCAATTAATGTGTGGGAAGCAAACTGAGGAGCATCCGTTTCTTCCATTAAAACTCCCTCATTTTAACCCGACTCAGATCGGTCCTTTTCAAAGGCGCAGAATAGGCCTGCCTTGAGCTGCATCAATTGTCATCCCGGGGCTCAGGGGCACTTCGGCGGCCAGTATAGCGGGCGAAGTCAGGGCTAATCCCTGGAAAAGGGGAGAATCACGGGAGAGGAGAAAAGCAACAATAACCAAGTCAAGCGTATAAAATGAAAGCGAAATCTCTATTATCACTCCCCGCAATTCCCAGCAAAGTGGTGAAAATCAGGGTTAGTTTGTGATTCGAGTCAGACGCGGAGGGAAGAATATGGGGGTCCCTGCGGGTTGGGAGACTCACACGACGAAAAGGGCAATATTCTGGAGAAAAGGGGAAGAAGAAAGCCCCTCTCCCATCCCGACATAACCATTTAATGCAGTCTGACTTTATGTTGTATAGAGAGGGGGGAACAAGAAAGGAGGCACAGTTCTCCGATGAAAGAATGAGGTTTTTGGCGGATTAGGGACGGCCCGAAGGATGAAGAATAACTTCTGCATAACTTTACAGCTATTTTCTCTCCCCACGCCAAGAGCCAAGTTTAAGCCTGAACCGGTTTGAGTTAACCCCTTTGTGATTGTCCAGTTAGAGACTTTCACAAGGACGGAAAGGACTCAAACCCCAAATTGGGCGAGCACGCAAATTATCTTTAGGTGACATTACAGGTGCAGAGCTAATAAAATCACGTTTTAAGGATTTGAAAATACTCTCACATTTTCATGCAAAGATTTTTCATCCTTATAGGAGCCTGCATCTTTGGTTTATTTACTACTTTATTCCACTACATTTATCTAACAGCTACAATTGATAGTCACTTCTCAGATTAAGGTTTTAAATAATATAAAGTTTATAAAATAAATTGGGGCCCCTTGTCATGTTCCAGATATATATGAGTTGTTAGCAGTTCCACCAAAGAGTGATTTCCCCTCTAAACTTTTTAAATGGTTTTGTTTGAATAATGTTTTGACACCAAAAGAGAAGGATGTACTATTTCACAAAAAAACAAAGATTAGAGAAAAGTAAAATGAAATGAATACAAATGTGTGCAGCAGAACTTTGTTTCTTTCTTCTTAATTAATAATCTCGTGACCCAACAGATTCATCTTGTGCCCCTTTGAGGGGGACCGACCCCTATGTTGGGAACCACTGGACTAATAAATAGCTTACTTTGATTACAGGACTTTTACTTTTAATGCAATATTTTACAATGATTTATTGGTACTTAAGTAAAAGATCAGAGTACTTTATGGCCCTAAAGGGGGATGGGTTTTTGTGCGGGGGGGGGACGACGACTTATAGGGGCCTACAGCTTTGGTCTGAATTATCAATAGGTATATCTTCTTCTGACCAGTTTCTTCATTGCATGGTTATGCTGTATATCGTGCGCCAAATCACGAGGAGCTTCTTGGACTGAGTCTTGCCATCGCTCCTGAAGGGCTCTCATCATCACCGTCATCTAATTTATGGGCCTAATTAGTGATTTTTGTCCTCTTGGTTTCCCTATCTATCACATGCTAATGAAGGCATTTTCTGCCATCTGACAATAACGGTCATCTCAAATAGTAATGATATGCCGATTTTACTTGGTGCTCTGCTGATTAGCCCGCAGAGGAAAGACATCCAAAACTTTGTGAATAATGTGATCCGTGCAGGCTGAGACTCCCCTGTAAGCCTATACGTTTCATTGGTACATTTATTATTATTAATAATAATAATAATATGAGAGACGTGTGCTTTTTTTGTCTTTATTTGTGAAACTTTTTAACAGTTAAGGTGTAACCAAGTGGACATCCATAACTGCACAAAACGATAAAAGCAGGATCCTGAAGGGGTTCAGGTTGTAATCACGTCTTCTTTCTGAGAGCCACACTAGAGAATAATGAAGGAATGGGGAACATCTGAACAATTAGGTGAACTCTGGTCAAGAGAAGAAGAGTTAATGAGCTGCCGGTGCCATGTGCAGTGAGAGGAGCATTAGAGGCCAGAATCCATGTTTACCACTGGAGTTGTGCTCAGGCATCAGAATAGGTCGCTAATGCTGCGCGCATTCTCTCCCCCCTTATTTTCATTAGGCTCTGATGACTGCGGAATTGATGCGGCCTGCAAGTTATCAAGAGCCACTAATTTCACATTAACGACCATTGACTGCGGTTGCTTGATTCGAGGGGGTTTTTGACAATTATCACAATCAGGATTGGAGCCCAAATCGTTTACTTTGACTCCGTAATCATTTGCTCCGAGCCGAGCGCACATTGCGAAATTGTATGGTGTCAAAAACCCGTAAATAATGAGGAGACCGGGAGGAACGGCTATCTCTTTCCAACACGCACGCACGCACGTGCACGCACGCACTGTAACTCCCCCGTTACACAAACTGTAGGTAGTGACCTACACTACAGGGTAAATGGCATCAACTCTTCCGTGTCTTATGTGATAAACTTGTGTTATGTAGATAGATGGATAGGCCTAGATAGTGAGTGAGTGAGTGTACAAACTGTTATTATTTAGATAGTTTCTCTTTAAATATCAAAAATTGATAATGGATCCTGATCAGGTGATCCTGAAGTGAAACACCCTTCAATATTAGGATTAATGTAGTTTATACTACGATTATTAACATTACTAAAATTATTATAATATAGCCTGCCACTATAAAGGGCATTTTTTAACAAGATAAACTGTTATTTATTTATTTTTGTCCCAGTAAAAGTGGCAAAAGTACTATAAATAGCAGACTTTGTGAGGAAAAAAAACGTATAGGCACACAGGCGTAGGCTACAGTGAAAGCATGAAACAAGTCAAATTAATGTAAACCAATTAAGAGTAAGATGTTACTATTTTCAAACTTCAAAAGTTAGTATACTACTAAAATATACAGTAAGTATGAACTTCAAAAGTTAAATTCTATACTTAAAATATACCTTCAAAAGTTACATTGTCGGCTATGTTGTTTAATATGTAATTCTTTATCATGGAAGCTGTACAGTAATACAGAGCAGGACTGAGCTCATACCGGTGACGTGCTCTCGCGAGATTACGTCACATATCACATGAACACGTTGGGAGAAAACCAGGAAATCATGGGTTGTTTAGAGTGAAAGAAGAGGAGTAGCTGCAATAATCCTGTTTTCGACCATGTCTCTTTACAAAAACAGTTCGGTTTTGGTTTTGTTAGTATTACATATTTACGCTGCTGTGTCTAGCGATGGAGTAAACCTCACCGTTTCAGATTCAGCGGACAAACTGAAACAAATCCCGTCTTCGAGCCCAGCTGCTGCTGCTGTGGTTAACTCGCCTGTGTTTAAGTCTGCTGTGGATTCCATCTTCTCCCTTAATCTGCTGTCTTCCTTCCCTGAAGACCTGGAGATAAGTGACTACTGCAGCGATCTGCTTCACATATTTGGACAGCGGTATGTCGCCTATGTGAACTGCTTGGTGCCTGCTGCCCGACCTGTTAAAGTTTGCCAAAACTGTTTCTCCAGTTATGGCAGTCTCAAGGACATCTACATGAACATATCATCAGACAAGGTACGTGCCAAATATAAAGTCATTTTCTGCGTTTTAGTTTGCAGTAACCTGTCTCCAGTCTGCTCGCATAAAGAGGACAGGCCTTGTTTATCCGCAGTTGAGTCACGAGTCTTGTGATGTGACTGACTGGTGGTGACAAATTTGAGGAAACACGAATTCATCTGCTTTACTCGCTATCAATAGCAAGCTGAGGAACACGTTTTTTTTTAGCTGGTCTGTTAATCAAAATGGAACACAAACAGGTGTAACACCTGTACAGATAGAAGGTAATTGGGTGCATGATAAAGTGTGCCTGTGTGTCCTCAGATGGGTCCTGGTAATGTGAGCTGCAGGGACAGCCTTCTGCGCAGTGATCGGCTGATGCTGGTTTATCAGCTGTACAGCAACCTGAAGGACCTTTGGAGAAAATCTGACTGTGACCGTAAGTCATCTGCAAGAATTTAAAACCCTCAATGGTTTCTGAACTAGACATAACTGAATTATTGGGATTCTGTCTGTGTAACTGGAAATTTGTGCCTTTTGTCTGACTTACACAAATGGGTACACATTTGACCTCAGAGGTCAGAGTGCAGGGTCAAGAAGAGGCAGCATTCAGTTTGGTTTAGTGTTTTGCTTTTAATTAAAGTGGGCAGTGGACACACTGGATGTTGATTGGTTAGGGTTAACGTGGCTTTCATTTTATTGGCTAGACTCTTCAGCCATCGGGATACCCAATGTCAATCATAGCAGCTTGTGACTTTACGTGTTGATTGCATTAGATTTGGTAGACACTGTTAATTGCCAGTAGGAGAATGTCAGTGCTTGGTTTGTGTAGGGCTACAACTAATTATTATTTTCATTCTTGAGTAATTGATTAATCATTGAGTCTATAGGTTTTAAAAATATCAGAAAATAGTGGAAAAGGCCTGAAAAATTTCCTAAACCCCTATGTGATGCTATCAGATAGCTTGCTTATACAACCAACACTCCAAAACGCAAAGATATTCAGTTTACTATCACATAAGACAAAGAAATGCAACAAATCCTTACAATCAAGAAGGTGGAACGATGGAATCTTTTGCTGAAAAATGCCTTAAATTAATAATTTATTATCCAAGTGCAGTTTAATCAACGTTACAAAGGTGAAACCATCATAAAATGCCATTGTGCATCTGATTTCATTTGTCCACTTTGATTGAATAAATAGACCTAACTGATGATTGTTTTTATTCCCTGTTGTGCAGACTGTATCACTGTAGGATTCCAGAGCCTGAAAAATGACACGCTGTACTACATGACCACCCTCAACCAAACTCTCACCTGCTTTGAGAAGTATCAACAGGTACACCATTAATTAGGTGTTGTTTTCCGTCTATCTATTATGAGTGTATGTTGGGAAGCTAACTGTGATGTCTGTTGTCCCTTTCTCTTCACAGGGGAACCATTCAGAGCTGTGCAAAAACTGTAAGAACACCTACAAAGACCTGAATGTGCTGTACAGCAGCATGGAGAAGAATCTGACTATGTGTATTGACATAGAGGATGCAGTACGTATGTCAGGAACTCCTCTTTTAAGATGGGAAGAGAGAAAGCTGCACCCCCTAGAGGAATCTGTAGACATTAAAGGACAGTTAGAAGGGTCTCCACCCACTTTTAGCTGCTGACAAGATAATGTGTTCAGGAAATGTTTGTGTAGTCCCCAAAAGTTGGACCAAGTTCACTCTTGACCTTGAAAACAACACAACATCAAACTTACTTGTTGTTTCAGAAGCTTTCAACCACATCTTGTGACGTTCCTCAGCAGATGGATTTGCTCAGTGTACTGTGAATAATAACAGTTATACTAATAACTATAGTATCTAGTGTAATAGTATATAAAGATAATATAATAAAGAATAGTATTATATGTATATAGTATGTAGTAGTATAATGATTATTAATTTAGTGTTATACTGAGCAACTCCATCCACTGAGGAATAAGAAGATGTGATTGAAAGCTTTGGAAAGTACGTTGGAACTTGTGTTTCCAACATTTATTTTTCCTTTTTTGTCAAAACACATTGATAATATTTCATTATTTAATATTTCAACTGAAGCAAAATTAAAATGTTGCAGCTCTTGATGTCAGTGGTTTGTGTAGAGACAGGAAGTGTGATTTTTCTTTATGCCCATTTTGCTTTTTCATAAATCGATATTTTAGCCTTTATTATGAAATTAAATGTTCTTTTCCATGGTTTAGTTCTGGTCTTACAGTGTCTCAGTGGTTGCTGTTTCAACACAGTGGGCAAAAAACAAAAATGGAAATTGAGCTTGGAACTTCGATTCAGGAATGTGATCAGAAATGCAAGAAACTCATTAATATTTAATAAAAGCTGTTTGTCGTGGTTGCAGGACTATGCTCCTGAATCCTTTCCTTGCATTGCAAGATGTAGAATCCCTGTACCAAATAACCCTAAATACAGTATTTGAGAACAGAAACCTAAGAGGGTCGAATTAATAGTAACACTGTGCTATAATTGTGGTCAAGTTTATGTTGCGTTTTGGCACTTTCGTTTCAGATGAATATGACCCGCAGACTGTGGAGTAAGACTTTCAATTGTTCCTTCCCCCGTGAGGAGACGGTGCCTGTCATCGCTGTGTCCAGCTTCATGCTCTTTCTGCCCATCATCTTCTACTTGAGCAGCTTCCTTCACTCTGAACAAAAGAAACGCAAGCTCATACACCGTGAGTAACCAGCTTAATTCGCCCATTGTCACACAGAGAGATTTTTTGACGGGGTTTTGGGGTCTTTGTGGAGGGGGGGAGTTGACTGACTGTGATATTGGGGTTTGGCTGGGATGTAGGAAGGGGGTGGGTGTTCTAGGTTGTTCTAAAGCATTGTGGGGTTGGCTCCTGCAAACCTCTGAATCATAGACAAGGTTTTTTTTTGTGTGTGTTTGTGGATGATGGTTGCCTTGAGCGATCAGAGGGCATTTTCCCAAGACTGAGAAGGATAGGAACGTTTTTAAGGTATTGGGTGGAGGGGGGGGGGGGGTAGCTGTTGAGTGTACAAAAAAATTTAAAATGGCTTGTGATGGTCAACACATTTGGCCTCGCGCAAGAAGCACTCGTACGAACAGATTTGTGTGCTACAAATCTGTTCGGAAATTTGGAAAAAACAAGTTCTCTTAAATCACTCGTACAGCACGTACGAGTGATTTAAGAGAACTTGTTTTCCAAATTTTTTCCAAATTTCAGAGTGGTTCAGACAGTCGAGTCATGTGCAGATAATCTGCCTTCATCCACAGGCGGGAAAAACACTTATTTTACTTGAGAATTATAAGCCGAATGAATTTGGAATTTAAATGTGTTGCAGAAACAAATGAAATAAAGATAAATAACTAAAATAAACTTAATGCAAAATGAATATTTCATATATATGATTATGGCATGCCAATTTACTGAGGGTCTCAGGGTCTTTATGCAGGTCAATGTCCAGGGGCTGTCCTCACAAAGATAGACTTAAATCTAACTAATAGTCTGACTTCAGATAGACATCATAATCTGTTGCACAAAGCTGTCTAGTTCTTGATCTTAATTTGGACTAACTTGCCATGAATTCTGGGTAAATTAAAGACTTTCAAAATACAAACCATGGCTGACTGAGCAACTGCATCAAACAGGTCAGCTCTGTCCACTCTTAACAGAAAATGTTTGCCTTCTGGAAGAATACAAAAGTTACAATGACATTTTACTGGGAAAATTCAAGAGTGTAACAATACAAAAAACTGAGCTGCTGCAGTTCCTTATTGTAGCAGAGCGTCAGGCTCAGGAGCGTTTCCTTGGCAAACAAAAACAACTGCCGATCTCACTGCTGTATATCCAACAGGTTACTGTGGCTGCAAAAAACTGTTTCCCTTCTTATTGCTCCTCAACATTGTTAGCAAACCACAAATTAGGAGCCATGTTTTGCTCTTTTTTAGTCTTTTTTTTTTTAGTTTAGTCTGTAGTCATCTGTTATCATTAGTCTTTATTTTTGTGAAACCTGAATTAAACTAATCTAAGAGCAGAGTTAAGAGCGGCCTAACACCACAGACCAGTTTATATATCTTTGTGAAACCAGCCCCAGGGGAACATCCTCCATTGCACCTGACAGTGTAACATCACGTGCTGTATAGGCTCATATTTTCTAGTATCTCCATGACTGTCACATCCAGTCGACTGCCGCCCATCATGGACCATTTTGACTAACTTCTGTCTTTATTTCTGTCGCAGTGCGGCTCTGCTCTGAATACACAGTACTATTTAATAGTACTTTGTAATAATGTAATGTAAATTCTGTGTCTTTACAGCCAAACGGGCAAAGTCTTACACCAGTCTGATAAACATCCAGGACAAACTGAGCTGAAGAGGAGACAGGTGATGGCTAGCATGGAGGACGGCGTTCTTTTATTCAAAGTTACAACTTGGGAGATTTGGCCCCTCACCATCTTGTCCCTGAGGTCTGACTGACCTCCATGAACGCAGAGGACTCAACAGCAGCGTTCCCTGTTTGCTTTCAGGACGCTGTGATACCAATCAGTATTCAGAGGACTTCAAGGATCTAGATAAATAAAAGTGAAAGTGAAATGCTTTGGGCACATTAAACATTTGCTTTCATATCCTTAAAACCTTCTTCTCAAAATGTAGTAAATGCCGTTGGAACACAAAACAGAATTCATATTTTCATAGATTTATTAGCAAAATAAACAAAAAAATACTAATTGTATACAGACTGTGTTTGAATCTGCCTCTTTCTGCCATAATTTAAGAGCTGCTTTATTTGGTTTACTTTTGTGACATTTTAGATATTTATTCAGCGGGACCTGTGTTGGAATCAAGTTGTAACAAACTACTAATCAGATGGTTGTTCATGTTGCTGCATGGGAGGCTCGTAACCCTCAGGCACATCCTGGCCTCTCCTTCCTTTCAACTCGTTAACAATCTTCAGGTTGTTCACTGTCACTAGAAAGAGTGAGTGGCTTGAATGCAGTGTGTGCATGTGTGTGTGTGCGCGCGTGTGTGCAAGTGAGCTAATGTGTGTATGTGCTGTATTTATGGGTTGAGAAATGGGTTTTCTGTCTCTAATGTATGTCCCGAAGAGAGCAGCAAAAAGGAAACACTTGATGTCCATTAGTGGTGACATGTATCTGCTGTAAGAAGAGGGGGTGCACATCAGTGGGGATGGAGGGGGATGGGGGCGTAAATAAAGACATAACACACATAATGTAAGAGCGCTCCAAAGTACCACACTGTGATGTTGCCTGTTTTCCAGTCAGTGTTTTATGTGGCTGCATAAAGCTTTTAATGTGCTTTGTTGTCATTTTCCATTGATGTTTAACTTAATTTGTTAAAGGTTTGTGACTGCTCATAATGGTAAAGTCTCCTTTATGAATTATGAGTGATGAATTGATGAATTTTGCCAATTAGAAATGCATTTGCTGTGAAGTAATGTAATCCTTAAATTTGAATGCATAAGCCCAAATAAATATTTGTAGGTCAGAAACAACCTACAGATGGATGTGCTGTAATGCTGGTGATAATTTAGTTTAATCTGAGAGGAACAACCAGTGGTGGAAAGTAACTAAGTACATGTCAATTTTATGTTACTTTATATTTCTACTTCACTACATTTCAGATGGAAATATTGTACTTTTTACTCCATTACATTTATTTGACAACTGCTAGTTACATTTCTGATTATCATTTGTATCAAAAATAATTGATCTTGTAAAATATGATGCAGTTTTATCGATTTATGTGAAACTAGTCCCACATGGACCAACTGCAACTTTAAAATGCTGCTCACATGTTAATGTATCTGCAATAATAATTTTATATTATATATCGTATAATAATGCTTAAAGGGGCCTATCTGCATAATGAGCACTTCTACTTTTGATACTTTTAAGTACATTTAGCTAATAATACCTCTCTACTTTGAAGTATTTTATATTGTTGTATTGATACTTAAAGATCTAAATACTCTTCCATCTCTGGTAACAAGTGTCCAAAACCAGCAGCAACACTGACTGCAGTTACATTATGCCCGAGTCCATGCTGCATTGTGGTTAAATCTGTTTCCTCACACAGGAATGGCCCTTGTTCTTGGGTTACGTGGCCTTGTGTTTCTTGCAACGAGGTTTTCCCCTCCGTCATTAGCAGCTAATCTAAATGTGGGATAAAGATACTTGGCCGAATAATCGCAGCAACACATCCGTTAAACTCCTTTGGCTTTTTGGTCTTGTGGAGCGCTGCCACTGCTGGCCATCAGCAGGTCTAAGAGCATTGCGGATATGCCGAGTCATATGATCCGGTTGCGGCCAGTTGAGCCGCTAAAAACACGGGCTTTTTGTCAACTGCGCTCCCGCACAGTGAAGTGTGTTGAGTGGCTCGTGTGCGGCGCAGCCCGGAGCTCAAGAATGACAGCTTTGATTCCTGTTAAGCCTCGTCGCTTTTCTGAGGCACACCGGGTCCTTAAGCGGGGCTGAAAGTCACGGAAAACTCCCGGCAAAACGGACCGGAGGCCGCCACGTGAATGAGAGAACCGATGGAAAAGCTGTAACGTTGGTCAACCACGTGATTCTTTTACTTAAATAAAAGTAGTAATATCACAATCTAAAAAATACTCCTGCAAGTAAAAGTCCTGCATTCTGAAGGGAAAGTGTTTGCAGCAAAACGTTAAAAGCTCAAGTTAAAGCCTCAAGTACTCGTTATGGACACTATTCAGTGTGCATTATTGCTGTATGTGTTATATTACTGGATTACTATTATTATTATAGATGCATTAACATGTGAGCAGAATGTTAATCTTGTAGGTTTTTTGGCATGTTACTTGAAACTTGAAACAGAGAAGTGGGACACATCTTGCGTCCAATAATTAAACTTTTGAAATTAACAATATTTGCATATTCATAGATTTTGAATATGATGTTTGAATGCTGGAGAAGAAGTAGATCTAATTTTAAGAATTCTTAACTAGGCAATATTTTTACATGTCTTAAACCATGTCTGGAGAGGGTCTTTAAGTAGCACTTCATATAGCTACTTATTGGCAGTGGCAGAAGAAGTATTTAGATAATTTACATAAGTAAAAACATACCTCACTTTAAAAATACTTCATTACAAGTAAAAGAAGATGAAGACAAGTAAAAGTCCCCCATTCAAAACGTTACTTGAGTAAAAGTACAAAAGTATTGGGACAAAATGTACTCAAAGTATCAAAAGTGAAAGTACTCATTGTGTGGCCTATCAGTGTTTTATTATTATATTATTGAAACATTATTGTTGATGCATTAACATGAGGAGTACTTTAATATTGTAGCTGGTTGAGGTGGAGCTACTTTACATACTTTTTGGTACTTTAATCTGTAGCAACGCATCATATTTTATTAACTGATCATATGTTTTATATGTACTATTTTATTCTGAAAAGTAACTAGTAACTAAAGCTTTGGGGAAAAAAGTAGGCTAGTGGAGAAGAAGTATAAAGTAACAGAAAATGGAAAAACTCAAGTAAAGTACAAGTACCTCAAAATTGTACTTAAGTACAGTACTTGAGCAAATATACTTAGTTACTTTCCACCACTGCTGTTTGGTGCTGCATGTTGATGAGCTGATTACGTTTTATGTGTTAGATATTAATCTGCAAAGTAACTTGTAACTATAGCTGTCAAATAAGTAGTGGATTAAAAAGTACAATATTTCCATCTGAAATGTAGTGGAGTAGAAGTATTAAATAGCATTATATAGAGTTCAAGTACCTCCAAACTGTAGCTAAGTACAGTACTCGAGTAAATGTGCTTAGTTACTTCCCATCACTGTTTATAGTCAGGTCCATATCTCAACCTTACATCACGTTTTGCCACATAATAAAATGAGGTCTGGGAATGGAGAGGCAGCTGTCACACACGTGTGTATGCAGGTGCATTCACTCCTATAAAACAAATGAACACATTTAAATAAATGCATTGCTTCAAATTCTCACATGGGGGACTGCACATTTGGCCAAAACAGATGCTCCAGCTGAGCAGTTGGGGGCTGTAAAGTGCCTAGTGAGTAAGTGTGAGCCATACTGGGGATTTTGATGTATGATTTTTAGTGTTTTTGTGACGTTTGAGTGTTAACATGCTTCATTTCCTAATCTTTGGTTCCTCATACGTCATCCTTTAGGAACAGAGTCAGCTTTTGTTTTAGGTTCTGTATTGTCACTGCGTAAAAGAGAGAGAGGCAAGATGATTAAGTTTTGGTAAGCTGCAAAAAGAACATTTTTCATTTTAACTAATGTGTCAAGTGTGAACACTTTTACACGTTTGAATAGCCACAAAGCTACATTCATTGTTTTATATGGGCTACATTATGTGTGGCCACAGTTTAGATACAAGGCAATGGTGGAGGCAGTTGATTTACCTTCTCAGTGAACTGACTGCAGTGCAGCAAAAAAATGCAATCCATCAGTAATCATGGCCTAATGCCGTGTATAATTATTGTACACCTAATCCACTCACAAAGAGCTTTGATAAGAAAAAATGACTTCGAGAATAATTCTACTGTAAGTGTGACAGTTTATTTGGAAGAAATTAATATGATTTTGTAAACCGACTCGTATCCTGATCTCTACTGCTTGCTCTAGTTCTCGGCCGGATTAACGTGGAAAAAAATGTGCTGAGGTTTGTATTAAAAGTTTTGTAGAAAACAATGAAAATCTCAGTTATTGTAAGATGACTGCACCAAAGACAAAATACATAATGACCACTAGATCAGACAGTTTATACTCACTTACAAAATAAATGTTAATGTCAGTTGTTGCATATTAAGTTACATTCAAAATGGTCAGAAATGTGTCTTTAATTGAGACATTGTAACAGTAGTGCCTTGCATAGCTTCATTTTTATGCACAGTCCTAAATGCAATAATGCATTACCTTCATTACATCAACAGTGCTGAGGGACTTACCTACCTGTAATAACTGTAGTGTTGTAGTAAATGCACATTGAATTTTATCTAAAAGATGTGCTATTAAAAAAACTAGTTGTATTTCAGAACTAGATTCCAGCAGTTTTAATAAATGTAACTTTTTATTAATTCATTGCCAGAAAGAAAGTAGAGTTAACATGTTATTCACTGTCTAAAAACCTCTTCAGAAAGAGCAGCTGTTTAATTAAATCCTCTGTGTGTGGTACCAAATAATCAATTATGTGTAACATTTTTTTTACCAAAATGAAAAAAATATCTCTGCACACTCATGGACAGAAAGAAACTGACATTTTGCTATCCAGACCTTAAAATTGTGCAACCATTCGTTCCTCTCTCTTGAGCTCTCAGCTTTTGTAATGCGTGAACTGGTTAGTTGACTTCTTTAAAGCCGAGGAGGGAGTAAAGCAGGAATGTCGGAGCATGAGGCTGAAGCTGAACTGAGGACTGTTGATGTTTGAGTGGCTGAATGATGACACAAACCTTTCCTCAGACCTTGTCTGATGAGAAATGAAGAGAGACTGGCAAGTGGCCTCCACTGCACAGACCTTGAGATCATTTTATTTTCTACAACAATTATCCAGGCAACATATGAACAGATATTTTTTCCCTGTAATAACCTCTTTGTCTCTCCAATCTGCATCTGCGTTTGTCAGTGCCCCTCACTCTCTCTTAATATTTAAAGGTTTAGAGGTAACAGGGTAACGTTATGCCTGTTTGCAATAGATGCTCCAGCAGATGGCAAAAACATGTTTCTCTTTGCACAAGTTACCTTGACATAGTACATTTCATAGGGGGACACTCTTCATGTTGTTTCTGAATTTGGCCTTCGGTTTTCGTTTATTAAATCTAATTCTTGTTAAGTGACTGTTTTGTTCTTTGACAAGGTCACAGCCTCCTCTAGACTAAATGCCTTTGAATTTATTTTCTGCCATCCTCTACAATCATCCTCCACTCTTCTGTGGTCTGCACAGTGCATCCCGTGTTACGAAGCAGCAAATGTCTCCTTCGTTATTGCAATATTAAGAAATTGTTAGTCAGGACTTAAGTTGTTATGCAACCCCCACCACCAACAACACTCTAAGCTGTCAGTTAGTTAACTGGCTGAAGGTCAGGCTTAGATTATGCACCTCTCAACCCCTGAGCAATGAATATGATGCTTTGTTGAACAAGGAGTAAACATATGCCCCTGGGGGTAGGAATTAGCAGACACACACACATGCACCCTCTCTCACAGAGCATATGCAGAGTGAATGGGGCTTATTATACACCTGCGAGTGGGGTCAAAGTCTGTAAATCCCTAGCTTATGGTATTATGATAGATTATAGAATCACTCTCTAATGGTAGTCATTCAGTTTGTAATCTCAGCAGCTTCATGCAAAAGCACTCACCGTTCCAGCTAAGGGTTTGTTGAAAATAAGGCCTTCTCCTCATTCATCCCTTACTTCCCCCTTTCACAAAGGTCTTATGACAAGTCAGCTGTTGGTGACATCACAGATGCTGGATCATATGTCAGAAACCTTTGCTGGCTGACTTACATCCATTGTGGCTCAGCGGCAACTGAGGCCACTTGAGGCCAAAAGAGCGCTGAGGTGCCCCCGGGGGGTGAGGGCGAGCACAAGAGCTACCAACAGCCAGGAAGTGTGGGGGGCACTCCTAAGGGCAGGAACATCTGACCCATGTGTGGGTTTGTTTGTGTGGACAACCAGAGAGTGCCCATCTTGCCATCAGCTTGAGAAGACGTTTGTCATTTGTGTGGAGTGTGTGTGCATGAATTAGAAAGTCTGGATTTTGTGCATGTGAGTCACTGGATTTGTGTTTTTGAACAGCACACATGAGAGAGAGAGAGAGAGAGAGAGAGAGAGTTTTTGAACCTGAGTAGGATTTTGCAGTAGACAGTAGCGCCACCTAAGGTCAGCTTCTGAATATAACATTAAATAACACAAACATGTCACTTTTGTTTGGCTTGAAAATAAGAGTGCCTGATTTTTCTTTTTGGTGACAATTAAAGCCCTTACATGTAGTAATATTTACTGATATACTTTTCTCCACTGTAAACCTTGCAATCAATATTGAGACATTTTATTGCATCCAATTTAATACGATTTATTAACCGATTATACACTATGTACATCTATCATGTACCTGTTTGTTTGGACTTTTGACTGCTGTTTCTGTCAGTGTTTGTCTGTGGAGAAAGAGAACTGGCAATACTGGTGCTGTACAGACAGTCCCCAACTTGCCTTGAGGTATAGAACTTATAATAACCACTCAGAAGTTTGAAATCAGGATGCTGCCACAAGATGGCAGCAACAAACCATGTATCAATGCTCCCAGACTATCATTGTTTTACCCTCTCTGCATTGCAACTCCTGCAGTGTTAACATTGCTCTTGCTGTATAAAACCATAGACTGTATAAGTATAAAACACATTTTTGTAATAGTCCTCATATACAAGGTTGAAGCCGTGTCAGTGTTCTGCGATTGTTGGACAGCCAAGCTATTTCTCATGTGCTTCTTGTAGCTACATAATTATTTATTTTTTTCATTTAAACTTTTAGAATTATATTACCTTTGTATTTATGACACAAAATAAAAAACTTATCAGCGATGAGTAGGCTAGGTTATGACAGTAGAAAAGTTTGTGGACAAAAACCAGAGCCAGAGAGCACTGACAGTCAGACATAAAGAACACAACATCTAAATATATATCGGTCTTTTTGTTGTTTATAAAAACACTTTTTACTGCCATGATCTTGAAGTTTCGAGCTTACGGTGGGCACTTGAAGGCATCACTCGTCACTCAGGTGGCTCTGTCGCCATAGCAACGCGTACCAAACAGACCGCGGCGATACAGACCTGCTACTTTTTGCTATCTTCATCACTACAGTATTTAACAGTTTCTGTCGGTAACTTTCACACAATATACACTTAATATGGAAGAAGTTGATAAGGATCCAGAAGAGGCGTCTGAACCCTCTGTATTGTCCGAAAATCAGGAGGCTAAGAACGGGTAAATCGGCTAGCTAGCTTAAAGTTATTGTAGCTAAATACTGTGGAAAAATTAGCCTAGAATACATAACGATTAGTAAAGTAGTTAGCTAACCTAATATATTTTTCATGCTGCATGGACTGCAAGAACTTTGTAATAATAATAATAGTCTAATAATAATAATACAACAGCTAAACATAACGTTACTGTACACCTTTAGGGTCTCCACACAGGAGGCTGAAGAAGACCCCAGTGTGGAGTTCAAGGAGGAGGAGGCGGGGGAAAGTGAAAAGGTTTGTTGAGTTTCCAAACCCTTCTATGTCCATTTCCTATCTAATTTCACTAATCAAAAGTCACCATTTTAATTATTACGGATTCATTATGCTTCCCAGGGATGAACAGTAATTTTATCTGAAATTATTCATCTTAAGTATTCATTTTAGTTTAGTTTATTTGAAATTACAAGGAGGATATCAACTCACACACAGCTACAAAAATGTCAAGGATAAATCAATAAAGTCCAAGACTTACAGTATTTCCATTGTGGTCCTTGATGTAAAGCAAAGATACAGGAGTGGAGTTGGCAAAGTGACATCATTCTACCAACAAACTAAAAATCAAACATCCAAAACATAAATTATAAACAATTACATGCAAATTATAAGTAGGATAATAAGCTTATACTTTCATGTTCCCCATAAGAAAATGTTTGACCTTTTAAAATTGTGTGGTTACTAATAATGTCTTGTCTTTAAATATTTCCCCCAGACCTTCAAACTATTTTTTTGTCTCTTTTTTAAACCAGACAATATTTTAAATACCTTTACTGCAGCTCTTACTTGAGGAGGAGTTCGTATATCAGTCTGGACTTGATCTTTCATATACACAATACTGTTGCTTTAATAATATAATGAAATAAACATAGGATTGTTTATGACATAACCCCATACTTTCCGTGACCACCAAAAATGGGCAGTAGGTAATGTTAAGTGTTGTATCAGTCAAAAATAGCTACTAGTTATATTATTATTATTACAGTGAGCTACTATTTTACTTAAGTGCAATTGCCTTACTTGTACTCACACATAGATAAAAGCTAACTTAATTAGCAGTGCCACAACATGAATAGAAACTGTCCTCTTCTATGTTAGCTGATCACTCCTCAGAGGATAATCAACCTGCAGAGACATTTGCCGACATTAGTGACCAACATCCAAACTGCAGCTGACGCCAAAGAATCGATGCGAAGGACAGAGATGGAGGAAGCTCGCAGACTTAGGTAATTTTCTATTATCTCCTTTACCACTATTTTACCTGTGTCCTAAACCAACACCCCTACCACATAGGTTACATACTTAAAAAAAAAAAAAAAACTTCAGAGGGCAATTTTCTTGCTACGTCCTCCACAACATCCTTACCCTTTTGTCCTCCTGTTTGCCACCATGTTTGTCCTTCTTTGTCCAGATTGGAGCGGCTGGAGAATGATGTCAAATCCAGCCATGAAGAATTTGAGAAGATCACTACAGGGTGGTCAATAGCTAAGCAGAAGGTGATCCCTCAGGAGCTGCAGGAGGCCCTGAATAACCAGCAGCAGTTATGTGCTGCTCTCATAGAAAACAAGAAAAAACTCATAAATGACCTGCAACAGGTAAATCTATCTATCTATCTATCTATCTATCTATCTATCTATCTATCTATCTATCTATCTATCTATCTATCTATCTATCTATCTATCTATTCAATAGTGATAATAGCCTTTCTGTAAATATGTCTATAAAAGAGTAACAACTATGTTAACTATATATAACTACTACTAATAATTTGATCACTTCCTGTGTGTTGTCTGAACAGGAGCTGAAGGGTGGAGATGATCGCTATGTTAAGGACTTGAGGAAGCAGGCAGAGGAGCTGGACCTGATGATGGAGAGGATGGAGGACCAGATCAAAACCCTGACAAAGGCCTACAGGGAGGAGCTGGCCCAGATTGAGGTAGGACCAGGTCTGGGTCAAGACACAGCTTGAAATAATTCATTCAGAGTCCATTTGAATCTGCAAGGGGAATCAGATGGTTGGGGCTTGTTGCATCAGTGACCAGCAGGGAATTCATTCATTGTCTTGATTGAATTCACATGATTGTCTCAACCTTCTGGCTAGCAGCATGGCTCTGTGGATGGCAAATGTCTGACAGTTGGTCAGTCCATCATTTTTTTCCAGACTGAAATATCAACTATTGGATGGATTGCCATAAGTTTGTACAGAAATTCATGGACCCCAGAGGATGAAGGCTAATGACGTTGGTGACATTTCATCTCACGCCATCATCAGGTCAAAATTTGAATTTGTCTTAAACTTTGGTTTATGACATAAATACATAAAAAACAAATGACATTCCTGTCATCCTCAGCTGTACTTTGTGTTTAAATGTTAGCATGCTAACACACTGAACTAAGATGGTGAACATGGTAAACATTATACCTGCTGAAAATACCATTTAGCACAAAACAAAGCTGCTCCTAAGTACAACTTCACAGAGCCGCTAGCATGGATGTAGACTCTTAGTGTTGTTTATGCCATTGTTGTCATTCTTACTAATGGTTGCACTTGTGTTGTTGGCAGAGAGTTTATCAGCAGGAAAGTGAAGTCTTACTTACAAGAGACAGGACCGAATGGGACCAATACATGAAGGAACTTTGGGACAAAGAGGTCAGGATAACTGAAATAAAAAAACAACACACACACAGCCACACATGCAGTCGCAACCTTCAGTGTTCTTTCATCTTAATTCATATATTATATCTTACATAAATCAGCTCTGTATCTAATGATATCTTATCTATTTCTAGCTGGAGAGGCTAATGCAGAGGAAGAAGAAAGTGGAGGAGTATGAAGCGATAATTCACAGTCTGATGTTGGAGACCAACGAAAAGTTTAGCATCATCCAGACAGAACAGAAAGCAAATATTCAGGTTTGCACAAATATCAAGATGCACCCCAATAGCTTATCTTTTGAATTAAGCTTATGTGCTATGAGTTCTATTTAATAAAAAAGATGTGCTCCTGATGAACCTAGCAATTTCCTTTGATGTTAATTTAAATTGAAATGATTCAGAAACCAGTAATATAGCACATCGCAGTGGTGAATGAAGTACTCTGATCTTTTACTGAAGTAAAAGTAGCAATACCGCAGAGTAGAAATACTCTGATAAAAGTAAAAGTTCTACATTAAAAATTTGATTTAAGTAAAAGTACAAAAGTATTAGCATCAAAATATACTTAAAGTACCAAAAGTAAAAGTATTCATGAAGAATGGCTCATTTCAGAATAATGTATATTATATTACTTGATTATCATTATTGATGTATTAATGTTTGCATCACTTGTTGCAGCTGGTAAAGATGGGGCTAATTTTAATTACTTTATATACTGCTTGGTAGCCTGTGAATTTCTCCCTGCGGATCAATAAAGTCTTATCTTAGACTATGATGATACATCATAATTTATTTGTTGATTATATTTTGTATTACCTGTACTTTAGTACAGTACTTGAGTAATTGTACTTACTTTCCACCACTGGATGAGTAAATTCTGTAAATGTTTGTGATGCAAAAATAGCAATTAATGTAGATATCGGCTACAAAAGTTGCTAGTGTGAAGCTATGATATTCAATTTGATTAATTTAAATTTATTTTATTTTATTTTATTGATTTAATGTAATGGAATGTAATCAGTTTGATGTATTTTTTTTTGTTCATTTAATTTAATTTAATTTAATTTGATTTAATTACATTTATTTGAGTTCATTTAATGAAATTTAATTGATTTATTTTAATTCAATCTATTTGATAATTTATTTGTTGAATATATTTTATATTATCTGAATTTGCAAAGTAACTAGTAACTATAGTTATCAAATAAATGGATTCGAGTAAAAAGTACAATATTTGCCTCTGAATTGGAGAGGAGTAGACATATAAAGTAGCAGAAATGGAAATCCTCAAGTAAAGTACTCAAAATTCAAACTCAAAATTGTACTTAAGTATAGTACTTGAGTAAATGTACTTAGTTACCTTCCACCACTGTTCGATAGTGGTGGTGACTGCCAGTGTTGAGAGGCCCTAAATCCCACTCTTGCCTCTGCAGGTTCTGGAGAGAGAGCATCAACAGACAAAGGCCACCAGCATGATCATAAAGCTAAAACAAATAAAGCAAAAGGATGAGGTAGCAGTACAGAAATTCAGCCTGGCCCATATGAAAACCAGGATCATGAGGTAGTACAGATTTTCTCACACAGACACACACACACACACACACGCTATATTTAATTCACTCTCTGTTTCTCTGGATGGCTTTTTCTTTCAGTCTGCAGACAGAGATGAAAAGCCTCATGACTAAGTATACCAGTCAGGAGAAACAGTTTACAAAGAGGAGCCAGTATTTGTCCGAGGACTACAAACGCAACATACAGCAATATGAACGAATACAGAAGAAAATCAAGTGAGTCATAATTATCACTTTAAAGTAACACTGACATAATGTATGATTGCCTACTTCTTCTGCCTGAATCTTCTTCTCTTTTCTTTACACCTCCACCCCTCCTTCACGTCATGCAGGCACTTTGCAGTCGCTGATGTCAGAAAATTTGAGGAGATGTGGCTAATGATTGAAGCAGAGGTGAAGCAACTAGTGGAGAGGGCTTTGGTCATTGACTCGCTGATCTGCAAGCAGCACCTTGGTTTAGCCTGGGAGCGACCTCCTATGGCCTTCATGGAGCTCTCTGGTCCCATCCAGCCTCAGAAACAGGCCTGGAGGCCCGCCCACCAGGCCGTCTCCCAGTTGTATCACACCGGGCAGCCTTTACAGTGTAGTGAGAGGATGATGGACGCCTCAGTTGGGCCTAGGCTGGAGACTGACACTGAGAGCACAGACATGGAAATGTACAAGAAAGGGACAGCAGTGCAGAGTAAGAGCGGTGCAGAGGTGGAGGAGGGGAAGTTGTCGATGGAGACACTGAAGAAAGTGATGGAGCTGCTGTGTGATGAGGCGGTGAGAAACAAGTTCAAGATTCATGTTTATTAGAGTAAAAGGACAAGAATTTGTCAACATTTTTTGACAATCACAAATATATTTAAATCATAACAAACAGTAATAGCATGAGGAGGTATGCGTCTGTATGCATACATTATATTAAAGGCGGTGTAGTCCCTCATTCGTCCAGGAGTGTTCTATCGTAGAAAAGGTTTCAGTCGTAGTCATCTGGACACTGTTTTCAGAATCAAGACGTTTCGGCTCCCATCCGGAAGTCATTCTCAATTGTGAAAAAATTGGACGGGAACTGGAAATTTAAACTACTCTGAGTTACATAAGCCCTGCCCTCAGGAAGGAATCTGCCTGAGTATCTGTTAATAGCTAGTTTCACCTGAAACTGACCTAATAGTTTCAAGATGGCCCAGTAATCAGTAATCAGGCCTATTGATTACTGATTACTGGGCCATCTTGAAACTATTAGGTCAGTTTCAGGTGAAACTAGCTATTAATGGCCCAGTAATCAGTAATCAATAGGCCTGATTACTGATTACTGGGCCATCTTGAAACTATTAGGTCAGTTTCAGGTGAAACTAGCTATTAACAGATACTCAGGCAGATTCCTTCCTGAGGGCAGGGCTTATGTAACTCAGAGTAGTTTAAATTTCCAGTTCCCGTCCAATTTTTTCACAATTGAGAATGACTTCCGGATGGGAGCCGAAACGTCTTGATTCTGAAAACAGTGTCCAGATGACTACGACTGAAACCTTTTCTACGATATTATATTAAAGGAATAATTCGACATTTAGGCAGATACACTGAGTTCGATGAAAAGATCAATACCACTCTCATGTCTGCCTGTTAAAAAGTGTGAGGTCTCTGCTGGTCAGGTGACTTGACACAACATGTTGTTTTTACACTTCGATTAGTGTGTAAATTGTTCATTAATGAGCATTAGAGGTACTGTTTGGTGTTACCTTTGGACAGAGCCAGGCTAGCTGTTTCCCCCTGTTACCAGTCTTTATGCTAAGCTAAGCTAAGCGTGTCCTGGCTCCAGTTTCATATTTAGCGCACAGACATGAGAGTGGTATCAATTCATCTTATCTAACTCTCACCAAGAAAGCAAATAAGTATATTTCCTAAAATGTTGAACTATTAAAGGATAGGTTCACAATTTTTCAAACAGTCAGGGGCCCATATGAACATTGAAACAGGTTTTTCTTGTCCCCATCACATACATTGGTTCATGAAGGTGTCTTTTAACGGCCAGTATGAACAAGAGGAAAGATTACAGCAAGCTTGTTTGTGTGTGTTTGTGAAATTGTTACATATATGCGTTTGCGCAGAGTCAAAGTAAGGAAGAGTAAATGAGTTAACTCTGTGCATTTAAGCTTTCCTTAGTCAAAATGCTAATGTTATGGTGTGAAGTAATTGATATTAGTCACAGCGGCACAAAAAAACCCCAATACAATGAAATTATGTGACCAGCATCTTCAACTAAAAGTTTCCCTTCCTCCTATCTCAGGGCTTCCTGATGGAGGATAAACTCCTGAACCTGCTGGCTCCCCTGGAGAAGGAAGAACAGAGCGTTGTGAAGCTGGCCTCTCTCCTTTGTGTGAGTTCATGTAGCGTAATGCATCAGTTGTTGTTGGACTGTATGGAGCGAATCCTGAACAGCCAGACATGTTGTTTTCTCTTCCAGACTTTTGGCATGGAAGAGGAGGATGTGCCCAAGTTGGCTCATTTCTTATTTAAGTACAAACATCAGCAGATAGCGCAGACTGAGGTGAGGAGGGAAAGAGATGAGGAATGCAGTGGATGGATTGATGCCATTTCCACTTGGACACCAGCTTGTGCAAAATATGGCCATACAAGATTATTATAATTAGACAGTTACTCTCTCTGCATCTTCTATCAGTGTTTTGTGTGCCTGTAGGATGTTTGTGTTGAGTCGAGCGAATCCAGTGACAAGGTTGAGGAAGTGGAGACCAACTCTGCGAGTCATCTGACCTCTGAACTCATTGATCCTAACCATGTTGTGCCTGCTCTAAAAAGTTTCCTCGAGCAGCTCATGAGGTCCAGGTAAGATCACATTTACTGAAATAACCAACCCTCATTTAAACTACTTTACTCTCCATTATGTACGTATCTCCAAACCAACAAAGGCAGTAGTATGCTTGTTAATTAGACTGTCTGTGTGATGAAATTATGTGATATAGTAGTTAAGGTAGTCTTTCTCTGTGAATATATGATGCTAATGTATTACCGGTGCTTTCTAAGGGAGAGCTCAGCCCGCCAACACCTCAGTTTTCAGCATGTAGAAACCCGGGATACTTCAGAGGATGAAGCCTACTGGGAGTGTATGGGCAGTATAATCTCTGAGGACAGACTGAAACTCTGGGACGCAGCAGAGCAGACACTAAAGCAGTACCAGTGAGTAACAACCACACACACAAAGCAAACATCCCTCTGTACTCAGATGAGTGGGGTTTTTTCTTCTTCTTCTTCTGTGTTCCCAGTACGGTCCTGACAGAGATCTGTGAGCTCGTCCCTGAGACTCAGAGTCTGGAGCAGCAGAACACAGAGCTGAGGATGCTGCTGCAACAGTCTCTCAACTCAAGAGTATGTGTGTGTGTTTGTGTTTATGTCTCTGTTATAGTTTTCTTGTGTGTGTCACACTGTTTTCCAGATATTCAATGAGGGTGAAGGTTGAGGAACTTCCCTGACAATAGTATAGAAAAAAGTACAGTAAGGTACTGTAAAGTAATGTGCATAATATAATAGTGTGATATAGTATTTTCTTTATTATACAAATGTATTCTAAAGCTTTATCAGTTAATCAATTAGTCAATCGACAGAAAATTAAGTATTTTAACAAATAATTCTGATAGTCAAGTAAAAATGCCACAAATTTGCTGATTCCAGCTTCTTAAATGTGAAAATTTTCTGCTTTTCTTTGTCACATTTGAGTTGTAAATTGAATATCTGTTGGTTCAGGCAAAACAAGCAACTGGGGGTGTGGGAACCTGTGATGTACATCTTTCACTGTTTTCTGACATTTTATAGAACAAAAGATTAATCTATTAACCAACAAAATAATCGGCAGATTAAACAATAATTAACATAATTGTTGGTAGCAGCCCTAGTGTATTCAAATAGTCCTATGAATCTATACATTTAATAGGGCAGAAATGAAAGTGCTTCTTCTCTAACATCATCTATCTGACGTCTCCGATCCTCTGATAGGTCAGCACAGAGCTGGAGATGCCGTAATCCATACTCAACTTGGAACAGTATGTGTATGTGGAATCATCAGAGTATTTGTAAAAGGATTTATATTCACTGTAAAATAAAGTCTCTATTAAATCAACGGGGTTTGCAGTTTTTATTTTTACAGCTGCAAAAGAAAAAAATTGTAACATCAGTAAGATGTACTACAGTTCCTGTGGGAAAACAAAGTGTGTATACACAATAAGTACAGAGACATACGGTGGTGTTATGCAGCAGTGTTGACGAGCTTGTGGCTGAGCTCTGAGGGCAGAGAGAAGAAGAGCAGAGCCAGGAAAAGCAAGCCCAGCACCGCAGCCAGCAGCACCGCACAGTGCAGCTTGTAGTGCCTCCAGGCCAGGATACACGCCATCCTCATCGGGCTCAGCAGCCACGACATGCTGGAACTGGGACGACTGCACAGAGACATACAGTGTTATATGAGATAAAACAGCAGTCATCCATTGTTTACATGCAGAGTACTGAAGAATAGGTCACTTCAAGAAAAAATACTGACTGGTATCTCTCCCACTTTCTCACACACTGAGTAGTAGTAATCTAAACCTGCAACTAATGTGACCACATCCAGCAGATGGCACAACATGAGCAGATTTGGAGTCGTGTTGGCCACCTGAGGAACAGCTCCTTTTAGCTCTGTTTTGGTCTCCACCAACTCCTGAGGGAAATATCGGCTTTTTAGTAGCCTCGTTTGGGACTGTCTTTTTGTTTTCGAGATTGGAATTGGCTCATTGTTTCCCTTGTGGGGGAAAAAACACCCACTACAACTGCGTTTCCCACCAACCGTCAAATACCAGTTGGTGCTGTTGTGCCCTCTGGCCTTAGGAGACAGTAATGAGCTCATTATGGTTTGATGCATGAGAACCGATGCAAAGGTGAGATTTATGCTTTATGGGTTTAAGTGTTTTTAAACAGTATTTTTTACAAGAGAAAAGAATTTAAGGATGAAGGCTAACTGGTTGGTTTTGAAATGTCTGGGTAACTGCCCAGCCTCTGATAAAGAGCAGCGCGTACCCACTTTCTTGAGCTTTTTTATGGGAACCATCTGGGACTGTCCCCCACGCCTTGGATAAAGTAGTCCCAGATGGAGCTAGCTTTAGCTGCACGCTAGCTGCTAACTTTGTCTGCCACTTGGTGCTGAGGAGGTAGCAGTAATGTGCAGTGTGGTTTGTAGAGCTTGTTCGCTAGCTTATGCAGAAAACAATGCTAGGTTTGTGAACCAAAACAGTAAAGTTGCAAGTGGGAAAACCCAAACAACGAGCTGAAAAATGCTTTAAAGCTATGTAGAACTGAGGGGAACAGCAAATTTGGGTGGTAATCATCTGTGGGTTCATCACTATGGGCGACCCCTTTGACTTACAAATAATCATGAGATCCACTGTTAATATAAAAATACTGATTATAGCCACTGTAACAACCTCAAACATGTTGTCCATGGAATTCAGTTTATTTCAAATTGCCAAAACAGACAGAAAATAAATATTACACACATTTCAACAGATTTATAAACACAAATTCATTGTAAAAACAGGCAAGTTTAGTGCAAACTCTGTAACTGGTGAAACACATAATCACAAAGACTGCAACACAAATGAGGTCAAGCACAGGCAAATTTGAAAGGGAGTAAGGGACACTGCAAACAACCATCTGATACAGAGACGGAGCCAGAGTTTTGAGAATCAACCCGGACCCCCTTTTACCACTCCACTCAAGTGCACTTTAATCATATTCCCACGTTATCTGTAATGTTAAAGACAACAGGGTTAGTGATGTGGTTTGTGTCGAGAAAGACAGTCATGCCAACACACATGACCTCTGTGGTCAGTTATCACAATGATGCATGCATATTGACATATAAGTCTACATTTTGGTAGAAAACAGAAATAACCTTGACATATCTGTTACTTTTGAGGACTTTTCAATCAGACTTAGTCAGATTATATTTGCAAATAATTAGTTTTATTGTCCTGTGAGGTTTTATCAGCGGGGATTGTGACACAGGACAGTGAATTGAAGAGCATTTACACACTTGTGCTTATGTGGTCTACATATTAATAATAAAAAAATGGGATAAAACAATTTATAATAATTATTTGCAAATTGTTTGACCCAAGTCTGGCTTTGATCCAAGAGATTAAACATTTAGCATTGCAGTTTAACTAAACCCTGTAGAAGGCTTATTAATTATTTCATTAATTTTGAAGTCATCTTGTTCTGTCTCATTGAATTTCATTAGGAAAATAGACATCTATATTTTTGTTTCTTCATTATTATTCTTTAAGTGTGCAAAGACCGCAAGAGCTATAATAGTTAAAAAATGGTAACACTTTGCTTTAACCCCCCTACTCAGCATTTATGAGCAGTATATAAACATTTAATAAATGATAATGTAGTAATATGCAGATATAAGTGTTTATTAATGTATTTGTCTAACTATAACTCCTCTTGTGGGCACCCATAAGTGGAGGCTGGTTGATGTATAAACTAGGGCTGCACACTTAATCGTAATATTATCAAAATCGCAATATGGCCAAGTGCAAAATCCAAATCGCAGAAGCTGCAATTTTTTGATAAAGGTAAAATGTGTGACAAAACAGCGTTATGAGTACTGTAGCGCTGCAGAGATGCCCTGGCCTACAAATCTTGTTCTCCAGATGGAAGAAAACATGTTTGTTTGATACAGACCCCAACAAATGTCACATCATCATGATTTTAATAGTTTTTTTTCAGTAAAAAAGAAAATTGTGATGCAAAAATGATCATTCCCACTAATCGTGAATCATATCGCAATCGTAATATCTGTCAAAATCATCGCAATATGATTTTTAAACAGATAAATAAATGACAATATAGTAAAACAAAGTTGTAATAATATAAAATATGTCAGAATTGTTGACAAATACTGTACATTAATAAACACTTAAAAAGTCCTTACATCTGCTTACAACTACATTACAGTGAATTGTGTAAACAATTTATTAAATGTTTATATATATTAACATATAAATGCTAAATATTGTTAATTTGTTCCCTATTTACTTTCAACAGCAGACATTGTAGCAGTAATGGGAGACCTTATAGCATCACTTGAAATGAATGTCCATGCAATCGTCTGACCACTAACACAACACTTTGATTTAGCTTAATAAGCTGTATGAACAGATAAAGAAACATTCACTGTCATGTAACATTTGTAACATTGCTTGGAAAGAAGAAGGTGTTACTTTGTGGCAAAGTGATTGCTTTTTAGTTCAGTTCAAGGATGGAGTCCAGATACTGAGCATTCAATTTGTTAGGCTTGCTGCAGATTGGATAGAGGATTACTGTTTCTCATTACTTTTTTTTTTTTTTTTTGGGGGGGTCGTCATCTGCCTCTCTCCTCAGAGCTAAGGTGCTAAGGTGGAAGGTGGCGAGCTGTTTATGACGATCAGAATGGATTAGGGAGGAGAAAATAATACAACCAGACCTCCAAAGCGCCTTCTCCTCCCTCTGCCTCCCTTCCTATGGGTGAGACTAAGGGAGACTCCTCATACTCTCCTCCACAAGTGCCTCCCCCATTCATCCATCCTTCCATCTATCCAGCTGGCCACCCCCCTGTCCTCCCAGTAGCCTCTCAGGCCCCCAGCAGTTTCTTGACAAGGTAGCCCGGCATGCTGTAGAGGAAGAGGCCCAGCATGATGAGCAGCAGCAGGGCCAGCACGATCTTGATGATCAGCCACTTGTAGCGGTTGCACACCAGGTAGCGGATGGCTTTCAGTGGGCTCAGGAACCACAGGAAGGTGGTGTCTGGGCGACTAGAGCGAGGGATGAAGTAAAGAATTTGCAGATGAAGGCATGCATTTGGATGGAGGAGGGAGTTAATGAAGGGGTGAGGAGGGGTGAGTGATGGTGGACGGAGAAAGGGAAGAGAGAAATGGGAAGAGACGTGAGAGGAGTAAAAGAGAGAGAGAGAGAGAGAGCTGGCATTAGTGGTTAGTAAGTTGCATTTATGAGTATCATTTTTCACTACAGCATGCTCACAACCCACATTTCTATCAGTATAATGTTTCAGAGGACCGAAAGATCACATCACAGAGTGAAAGCTGAACAGTAAAAAACATGATGAATGGATGGATGATTGACCAACAGCTCCAAACACTGATGTTTTTTTCTGACCATTTTGGTGCCTTTAACCAGACGCCCACTGGCACCTCTGAGGGGACTGATCTTAGTGATTGTCAATAATTTAACTGTATTTTAGTTTAATTTAACTTCTGGTTTGTGTCGTGTCATCATCGGCCCATTAATACCTTTACATGCACACAAGTGTTACTTATTCTGGTTTTAATTATATTCAGGATATGACATGGAACATACGAAACCTTGTCATTCGCATTCCTGTATGATTATAACATTATTCAGTGGCCACATTTCATGATCAGATATTTATTTAAATTCATTTTAATTTTTGATTATTTTTTCCCTTACAATGCACATTAATAAACCAACTTAGATATGACACCTACAGTTAAACATCTCTGCATTTAAAGAAAATAAGACTTGCTTCACAGCTCACAACAGTGCGTGTACAGTGTCCTAGTATAGTAACAAAATGTCACTGAAATTGATGCAAAATGTAAGCAGCTCTGCTCTTGTCTCCCACTGATGCTCGCTGTCACATCCTGAACAAAAACTGCTGTTTCTATATTTTGTGGATTCACACTTTTAAACTGGGCGTCTGAAATGAATTACAAAAAATGTCCTCTTGAGGTGGTTCCTTATGTCGCGTTCATGTCATATTTGAGTTATCGTAATTACCAGTTTTGGACTTGTAAATAGTGTTCACGTGAACATCCAAGCTGTAATTAGGACTTGGAAACTCCCAGATATCTGACTTGGCAGGTGATAATACGGAAGAGCCAGAAAATCAAACAAACATGGCTGCCTCCTGTCAGCTAAAGCCCGTTGTTCAATGTAATTAAACTTATATTTAATGAATATCGTGTTATATTGTCAATGCACAGTATTTTTAATCCTCACACGACCGACTCTGTAATCATACAACCGTCTTGAGTTGTCTAAAGACGTGAACGCTTGCACGTGGGAATCTTTCCCATATGACGGCCCTGCGTGTTTCCGTACCAAACAGCTGGTCACTTATAAGATGTGTAATGGCACTTGGTGGCAAAAAATATTGGCTTGCGCAAAAGGTTGAAACAAGATACAGCAAAGGATACACAAAAGAGACTATTCTATAGCTGACACAACAGAGGAGAAACAGAAGTGGAGGACAAGAGAGCGAATACAAAGAAACTGAGTTCTGGCGGGACAGGAGAGGAGGAGCTACAGGTAGGACAATCCAGGAAGCAAAGGGGTTAAATAGAGAAGCAGAGACAGCGAGGAGGGGGCGGAGGCTACCAGCACGTCAGGCCCCCAGTATCTTCTTGACCAGGTAGCCGGGGATTGAGTAGAGGAAGAGGCCCAGCATGAGCAGCAGCAGTATCAGGCCCAGGACCTTGAGGATCAGCCAGCGGTAGTTGTGCCAGATGAAGTAACGAATGGACTTCAGAGGGCTCAGAAACCACATAAGACTGGTGTCCGGGCGACTTTGCGGAAGGAGGTAGAGAGGGAAGAAAGGAAAGGAATGCAGATGGAGGCAAAAACAGGGAGAAAGGGTAAGGGGAAAGGGGGAGTCACACACACAAAGAAGGGGGGGGGGGGAGACAGAGGGAGACAGTTGAAGAGATGGTAGGAGGAGAAACAAGTGGGAAAGTGTAATAGAGGCTTTTTGACAGTGCAAAAAGCAGTGACAGGGTCAAACAAGACCAAATCACATCTTTATTAACTATTTATTCTTGATTGGTGATGAGCTGTAATGCAACATCTGATCCACTGCTTTTTGCACTGTGAGAATGATTTTCTTGACGAGAAGATTTAAGGGGCTTGTCTGCGCCTTTTTTTCTCTCTCCACACATCCATCCTCTAATTTTATTTGTGAAACAAGTATGTGTGTGTTTGTGAGAGTTCGATTCTACAAATATTGTGAATTAATACAACATGTCAGTAGCTTACTTTGGTTTCTCCAGTGGATCAGGCTCATTTCGTCCAAGTCCTACAGGACTTTTCTCCGCCTCTTCTGCTGTCACCAGATGAAGCTCAGCTTCTACCTTACCCTGCAATGACAACATATGTTTAATAACATATCAAAATGAATATTAGTCAGTCAGCTAGACGCCTTGAGTCTAGGAATCTATATACTAACACTTGACCTTTGTTCTTAACACAGGGGATATTAACATTATTCTTTCTGGATCAATTAACGCAGTGGTTCCTGTAATTTGTGCTTTTATGTTCTTGCTTTAATGGTTCTTTTTTTACTTGCATTTTTCTTTATACTGTTGAATTTATTTCAGCTTTTACTCCCTTGAAGGTGGCTTTGTAACTGCTGTTTTGAAATTACTTAAGCAATTTCGAGATGATGATTTCCCATTGACTTTGCCCGTGCTCAGTATTTCATGACTTGACTTACCGTTAGCTCCATCTCATCGTTCTCATCTCGGGCTACAAATGGCCACCAGCCTTTGACCCTCTTTTGTTTGAAGATGGAAATGGTGGGCAGCTCCTGCTCATTTCGGATCATGTCAAGGGAACACTGCTTGGCCGTTTTGGCGCCACGAGGGAACCGGTTTAGGTCCAGCTCAATCGCACCTGTGAGCGGTGACAGTCAAAGCAGTCAGACAGTAAGGATGGTGATACTTTGGCATTTTGCTGTGGTAAGTCAGATGGAAAGTTCCCATCAGTCCTCACCCAGGAAGTCATCAGCAGAGAAGTGGTCGGCATCCCAAACCTGCAGCGTGAGGCGAGGAGGGATCTTATATTCAGTCTCATCCCAGGAGAACATGGACTCTTTCTTAGAGATGACGATCTTCTCCTCAGCCATGAGGTAATCGAAGGGGAAGACAAAGCGCCAGTTAAAGTTTCCCTCACCAGTCAGGGAGTGATAGTGCACATCTGTGTCCTGCTTATCCTCCTGCTGTCCTTTCAGCCATCTGTGGGAAGGATGATAGAGGTTGACCTTTAGGATCGTGGTTTGGTGGAATGAGACAGATTTTGTTGTTTGATTTTGTCATGCACTTCTAAGGTCTAACGTGTAGGACATCGCAATTGTCTGTTAGTTACTGTATATTAATTTGGTTGATTTAAACAAGAGCATAGGACATGTTAAATGTACCAGTATGCTAACAAGAGAGATGATGCTAATAGGTCAAAATCAAAACACATAATGTGGCCCCCCAAAAGCAAATCAGATTTTTATATACATGTGTGAGACAATGTCAAAAATGTTGTTATGATACGATACATAAAAATCTGATTTGATGTTGGAGCTTCACACTATTTTCAAAGCCATGCATACACAAAGCTTGCAGAAATGCCATTAGTGACAATTATCTGAAATTTTCCAAAAACAAAACAAAACAAAAAAAAAAAAACTTTTATCTTCAGTGTCTGGATGCAGATAGCAGAGGATCAAAGCCTATTAGGTTACGCTGTGCCGGCTGGAGCTCTTTAAGTAACAGTAGAGTGAGTCTGGCTTCATTAGTGAGGAGGAGCAGGAGGGAAGCTGCAGTCTCAGTTCTCAAAACGCAACACTAAAAACATGAAAAAGTATCCTGAAAACAAGGGACTCTCAGCTTAAAATATCTTATGAAATACTGAAAAAATGTGAGGGAATGTGCTATGATTTGTTAACTGAGATGCACTGGCATAAATTAGGCTGGGATTAAGGTGAGAAAGCATTGGGAAGTTTTAGCTCGCCTACAAAGGACACAATGTCAAAAAAAAAGCCTTATCTCATTTGACCCAACACCTGAACCATAACCACTGTATCACAGCATTGGATCCATCTGAAACTGCTGTCTTTACTGTCAATGCAGACGGTTGGGTCAGCGACTGAACTCAACAACACTGAATAAAGGTCTTGATTTCTAACATACTTTATCACTCTCTAAGTATTCAGGGTTGTTTAAAGATGGCACCCTGTTTGTTACAGTACAGTCCTGAGGTGACACATCCACATCAGCTGAGGGAGAAGTGGGTTTGGTTAACAGAAGCAGGATTGAGGAGGCTCTGCAAAACACTGACATTAATAACTTTGGATAACATATCAAATGTATTAAAGACCTTTTTCATTGTAGACATTTTCCATGTAATGGAAAGAAAAAAGCACAGGTACAGGTACATAAATAATGGCTGCATTACATTTGGGTGTCCGTTCCAAGGAGCTGGTATTATTGTGCATGCTGTACTGCCATGGCTTACTGGGACACTTAATGGAATGAGACACTATTAATGTTATTAGTTAGCTTTTTCTACCATAGGTATGGTCACATTACACCTCCATCCTGTGAATATTCGCTCCATCTTCTGTTCACTTTAATTGAAGTTCATAAGATAAATGAATTCAATTTGTTGCAACCTCCTGGCCAATATTACACTACCAGACTACAAATTGCAGCATTGCTCTCAGGCACTGTTTACAGTTTGTGATCATAATAGTTCAATGTTTATTTATTATCCACATCTGAAAAACATCATAATATTTTTTGGGGGTTGATTGTGAGGCAATTTCATTGGACAGAAGGCTAATTTAACTGCACTTTATAACAAGTCAAAATGTCTGCCATGAAGAAGGTCCAGTATTGGGAACAGGCTGCAACATGACAATGTTATTAAAAACATTGGAGCTCTGTCGCACTGCCATGCATATTCTTTGCTCATATACATGCAAGAGGCTCCAAACATCTTCAAATTAAAAATCAAATCAAAGTAATTTCCAGTAAAATCTGCAATACAAGACCAAACCACAAACCTTTAAACAAAACGTATAGCAAAAAGTTTAAAGTATAAAAGTACACTCTTGACATTGGAAATGGTAGTTTGACACAAAATAAAGGAAAATGGTATTTTAACAAAATTTGACAAAAAAGACAATTTTAATTTGACAAAAATATTTTAATTTGACAAAAAAGAAAATGGTAGTTTAACAAAAGAAAAATAGTAGTTTGACTCAAAAGAAAGAAAGAAAACTGAGCAAACTTCATCCACTGATTACATAACACCATGAGGTGAAAGCTCCAGAAAAAGATAGTAAGTGGACCTTTTTTGTCAAACCTATCAGAAGTTGACAAAACAATCTCACCACAAGGTCCATTCAGTAGCTGTTCTGTGGAGCTTTTAATCGTATCACACGATCTTCATTTTAGTTTAGTTCAGTTCTGATCATTATTGTCCCACAAGAGGAATTCATTTTCATAGCAAGGCAGCATAAAAACATAAAACAATAACACAATAAAAATACTTCCTCAGCAGATAGAGTTGCCCATTTGATTTGTCATGATTATACAGATTTTCAAAAGATCCATTCCTCTGAGCACTTGACTTCATATCCATGTTAGCTAAGAGGTTTCTGCTGTTTCATGAACAAACTTTCAATCTCAGCATATCTGTGAATTTTAGCTGTGTGAATGCCAATGGATTGTTTTGGCATACAAGTACGATTATAATTGTACTCAACAAGTTGTTTATGTGGTTTGATCCTGACTGAGCTAATTTTTTATTTGGCAATAGTTTTCAGCGTGCTATTTGGAGAGTTTAAGACAAGCGAGGTTACGTGCTGGATGGAGAGTTAAGACAGGAAGTGGAAAAGGGGAGAAAGAAAGAGGGAAGGGAGGTAGTTGTACGAGCCATGCGATGGAATCGTGTGTGTTTACCCCCTGACATAGATGTCAGACATCTTCTCTCCTGTCATGAAAGCATCGTCCTCTAGAATTACGTCATCAGTGTTCCAAATAACAACACGAAGCTCAAAGCTAGACACCAGCAGAGCATTGACCAGAGGAGAGAGAGGACGACACACAGGAGACACACCACAAACACAAAGACAGACACGACAAACGACACACAAAAACGCACACAGAAAAAAAATGGAAACAAAACAAAAAAATAATGATTAACTGCAAAAAAAATCCACACACAGCTCACACCCACGGGACGAGGCTTGGTCGCCGCGTCCCTCTGTACCTACCCCCTGACAAATATGTCACTGGACTTTTCCCCAGTGAAGTAATCATCGTCCTCCAGTATTACTTCGTCTGTATTCCAAATAATCACCCTGAGCTCATATCTGGTAAGGGGAGGAGGAAGGGACACATACACACACAGTTGGACTTATATTTGGCAGTAAATAGAGAGCTAACTAGTCAAACAGACTCACCACAATTTAACCTCGGGATAGAACTAAATCTTCTGTTGAAAAAACTGAAGAACTTTAGACACTTTGAATGCAATTAACACATTTTCCCCATTAAATTTGCATTGGATTCAAATATATTTCATCATATTCATAGTGATATTTGTCTTATTTGCTACAGCCCGCACCTACCTCTTTGGTTTCCGTGGTGATATGTCAATCGCAGGTCCAGGAGCAGGCATGTCCATAGGAAACATGTCCACCCACATCTCAATACGGCCCTTTGAACGCACAGAGATAAAGATACCATTTCACTATAATTTCAATCTGTTTCATGACTCCAGACAAAGCGCGGGCTCTTTCCTACCTGTTCGATGCCGGGTTTGTCGGGGTTAAGCAGGGGTCTGGTCTCCACGTGTTCAGGGACGAGCTTGCAGCCCACCCTCGGGATCTCCTCCCAGTGGTTCAGCACTGTCAGAGCCAAATGCTCCTCAGTCTGCTTCTTCAGACCTGGGATATCGACACAAGAAAAAGGAGATAAAGAGGGAAAAGGAGAGCAAAACATTCAGCTTTACCAGATTTACTTTAAGACATTTATAGCCTAATCTTAATAAAAACAAATGCGATCCTTTCTAAGATTATTGGCAACATCTGATGAACTTTTATAGGATCAACATATACACTGAATACACACCAGAAGTGCTGGTATCCTCAATAGAAGACCAAATGTTAATGTGCAGTTATACTCTACCTTGATTATAGCATTGAGTTGGATCTCATGGGAAATCTGTTTGATTATGTGTGGGATATTGTTTTGTTAAGTTCTCTTTGCAACAAAAACCAACAAAGGTTGTGGTAAATGTACTCATAACTTCAACACTGTCACTACTTTGAAATCTGTGTCCAAAACTTCTAATCACCTGTATATGGTATTACATTGGAATCACAATTAATTTGACGCTTAAATAGTGATGTTTAATCCTATGTAGGAGTTTTATATGATCTATATGAGAAAAATGCAGCCATACCATTTTCATCCTCGATCTCTGTAGATCCCAGAAAGATTCGATTCGCCACCTTGACTTTGCCTCCTGGCCCATAATGAGGTCCGTCAATCTTGCCGTCCTTACAGAGCTTCACCAGGATCTGACTGGGCTTCATAGGGTCCCGCCAAACATTGTATCCATGGCTAATATCAATAGATAACAAAGAGGTAATTTAACTTCTTAAGTATTATATAAGGGTTAGTGAGCCATGTAGAAGGTTATAATTCATAAAGTAAACATAGGGCTTTTGAGATGCCCATACAATATAATGTGAGAGTGACTATAACATTTCTGTTATTACTATTACTTAAAAAATTCTTGTCCAAGTCAAATGACACTAAATTTCAAAGTAATACAGTACTTGAGACAGGTGTTGGGTTTCATATGTTGATACTATAACTAAACCAATAACTAAAACATGTAAGGGATTAAAACACATGGATGCTCACACAGAGTAGTTGGATGAAATGCCGCAGGTGGCTCTGTATTTGCTGTAGAAACGATTCTCCAGGTCAATCTTTGTCTCTCCAATCAGGTCATCAGTGCCGACCAGGTCCCAGTCGTACACGGACACCGTTAGCATGGACTCCATGGGGAACGTGGCCTCAATGTCAAATGATCTGAGCACAGACAAGTGGAGGATAAACAGAATAAGTTGAGAACAAGAATTAAGAGTTAAGAAGGGCAACAGATTCAGACTCATTCAGAATATTACTGCACGAAAATATAATAATATAATAGGACAACATTTTTTGATGACTGTTGGATATTGCTAGGTTTGATTATTGTGACTTAAGCTTCATGGCAATAGACAACACTACCTACTTTTGAATGCAGCTCTTAATTTTGATCAGTTAAGAAAACACAAATATTACTTGGATTTTGTCCCCACTTGACAAATATGTCAAGTGGGGAAAAAAGACTTTTCTCCTTCGCTGACAACATATGACAAGGAACTGAAACTAAATGAAGAGTAGTTTTCTCTCAACTTACTTGCCAAATACAGGATTGAGCTGTTTGGAGATGTAGTTCTCTTTGTCCTTGACCTCTGACTTGCCCAGCTTGATGACAATGTATGGATCAGCCTTCCCATTGATATCAGCAGGATGAAGATCTGTAGCCTGAGGTAGAGGAAAATAGAATAGAGCAAAATCAGAGAGGATATTTATTTGATTCGGTTTACTATGTGTTTAGAGTTTAACTGCAGTATAGATTAAAATGGTAAGGAGGTCACTCACCCTGACCACATAGACACGGACAAGGACATTTATTGGATCATTATGTGGAATGCTCTGGAACATGCCCATATTAGGATCAAATCCTGCCTCTCTTGTGATCTCCTCAGACAGAGGTAGCTTGTACATACACAAGGATCCCTGGGTCACAGAAAAAACAACAGGTTAAAAAATAAGTGTATTTTTGCTCTGCGACTTATTTTCTGCTAGCGTAGGTTGGGGACGTACTTGTTTTTACCCAGTGTTTTCCCACCTTGAATCTGCCAACAATCCTGTCATCATCCAGAGCATGTTCGTCGTCATCCCCAGCCTTTCCTCTGTACAAGTTGAAAGTGTGGAGCCAGTCTTCAAAGTTGCCATACTCACTCTCCAGCTCCTTGTTGTACACCTGCATATCAACAAACACATTAAGTGTTTGTATCTGCATGTATATTACTGTGTGCTGGTTCATTTTTGTCTGAATGTGAACAACATACTCACCAACAGCTCGTCTACTTTTGCTTTAGCCGGTCGTTTCTCCGAGCCGTCTGCAGCCTGACCCTTCTTCTTGTCCTTGGAGCTCTTCTTCTCTTTGCTCTTTTCCTTTGTCTTGGAGCCTTTCACAAGAAGGTCATCGGGTTTTATATCTGATTGGAGGGATGAGTGGAAGTGGACGTGGACAAAGTAGGGTTGGAGTCATGAAGAGGGGTGGCAGGGTTGCACACAGCACTACATTCAACATGAAAGCTGACAGGTCTGTTTATCAGGGGAGTTAAGTTTCCCTGAAATCATGTTGTAAATGTAGTCAAATGTTCTTGAACACTCGAAAGGCACTCCAAGAACCAAAAACACCACACAATATTTAATTAATTTGTCTTGAAGAGTAACTTAACACCACCTGAAATTTTTTTTTTAGGTGACTTCCACTGATTTAACTTCTCACCTTGCTGCATCGATGTTGGGTGTGGTTACAGGTGCAAGAAAAAGTACACTTCTGACCACGCCCAGCTGGTGTAGAGGTGAAACAGACTTAAACCAGAGAGGACCGCAAAACACTGCTTTTCAGCCTGGTGTTAAGTTACTCTTTAAGGATGAAAACAAGAAAATGTTGGAAGGTAATTTATAGAAACATGTTATTTAAAAGTGTTATGTAGCATGTTATCAATAAATAATTATATTTTGAGATTCCCAAAAAAGATGGTCAGTGAGAAGACTGACAGTCACATGCTGCCAAAGTTCATCTTGACAACAGAGACCACTGGGGTTCCTGGGAAATGTAGCTTAAATTTTACAACTATGTAACAAACACATGTCGACCATCTTCTCAATTGTTTGCAGTTCATATCAAAGTCTGATTGAATTTGAAAATTATATTTATTCTTATGCTACACATGCTGCATGGATTACACTATAACAGTAAATAATTTATGTTTTTATGTAATTAAAATGTATGTTAGCATGTTAGCGCAGATGTAGATTAATTCAGTGAGTCTGTTATCAGCCAACTTTCATGTGTAGAGCAGAGCTGGGAGGTCATGCTAATGTAGGAAATGGTCATGAATGTGAAAATGTTTGACTTATGGTCAAAGCATGGATGAAGGATGAATCCATGGGAGGAGTCGAAGATGCTTTGTACCAGAACTCACATCTCAGACAAAAGCTCAATAAGTTACAGTCCGAAATCACTCCTGCATTCACTCATTCACTATGCCCTTTATAATTAACACTCAGTAGTTTATTCTATAGTGAGCAGTAAATTGAGATTTCAGATATTTATGAATCCTCATCATTTTGAGTCATTACTGACAGCTGTAAGTTTTGCATCTATAAAATGTGACGCGATGCATTTGGGGATTGTTAACAGATTGATGTTATCCCAAATCCATATTACATACTGATTCTTAGCAGGTTTTTAGTATTTTGTGCGTTCATACTAGAAAAGTAACAAAATAAAGTATACTCAAAGCAGACTGCATTGATGATTGATTGATGATTTTTGAGTGTGCTGTTTATGGACACTATTCTCCCATAATTCAATGCACAAATGAAATGGAGGAACATCTCATGGCTGGAAAAAATTAAATAAAAAAATCTTGGAAAACAATATTTTTTGTATTAAATCTTAAAAAATTGTCAAATTCCGAAGTTGCAGTTTGATTTACATCCAACTTCACATGTACTGTAACATTTCCTGTTAGTATAAAATGGTAAATGGTGATATTTGGTTGATATTTTAGTATACTAAATACTACAACAGTAATGAGTAGTATGTAGTACATACCGTACTGTATATCAAATAAAATGGAGGATGGTAAATATAGTGCACTATATAGTAAATAGGGAGTGATTTCAGAGGATCTCGAAGGAATGTGTGGGAATGAAATGAGGGTCTTATGGCTATAAGTATAGCTCATGAATTTCTCTCTGTCATCTCAGGAAGTGCAGTTGACAAAACAAGTTATAAGTTATAACATAAATGCATTTTCTCCATCCTGAGGGCTATCAACTCAAAATAAATAAACAACTGAGAATTATTATTTAAATAATCCTAAAAACTAAGTGAAAAGAGTCAGGAATATGTCTACACTTGGAGAATCACAACTTAAAATCCAATATTGGTGACATATCTATTTAAAAGAAATCAAAGCAGCAGACATTTAGGCACACGGGCAGGCAGCCTGGCTGATTTGGTGGGGTTCAATACCTGCTGCCTCTGCAGCTATCTCCAGGTCCTCTCTCTCCTCCGCCTCTGCCTGAGCCGCCTCCTGGGCTCTGAGGGTCTGGAAAACCAGGCAAGAAAGTCTAATAGGACTTCAAGTGTGAGGGCAATCCTATGAGACTAACAACAACATGTGTAGATGTAAATAGTGTAGACTAGAATAGAATAGACAAACCTCCTTCAGCGTCTCTATTGAAGCAAAATATTTGGACCACCAGTCCAGCACTCTCTCATCTGTCTCATCCTCTTCCTCCACCCCTCCCTTCTTTTTCTTCTTCTTCTTCTTTTTCTCTTTGTCACTCTCCTCCTCAGTCTGTTAAACAGAATCACAGTTGAGTGATTCTTAGTAGCTCAGTTTTTATTCATGATGAGGCACCAGTTAACTTTAGCCCATATTTTCAATGCCAAATCACTAAAGGAACAATTACTTACCATACCAACTTTTACAACAGCGTCAGACGTCTATGATAGGGGACGTTACATAAAACAACACAAGGATTAATACACACAACGGATAGTGCAGGTAAGAGCGGCACATATTACAGAGGCAGGTAAAAAGGACTAGACATAAAGCAGTGATACTATTCTCACCATTTACATATATAAACACACACATTATACAATAGAAATGAGCAGGCAATGGTCTACAGTGCATGAACTCAAAGAAAAGCTTACAGCGTCTAACTTAACGACTGTGTCCATCTTTCGGACCGGAGGCTCGGTGTCCATGTTGACGATGATGTCACCTGCGGGGCGAGAGAGGGTGCGGGAGGAAAGGCTGGGTGAGGAGCGAGGCTGGGAGCCACCATTGGCAAGGACCATGTAGCCATTCATTAGCTTAGCTGGAGCGAGGCCAAAGGGCAAAGACAGCAGGTGGCAGGAGAGGACAGGAGAGCCAAGGACATGCAAGAGAGAGAAATGATAACAGATGGAAAGAGGATACAGGCAGGAAAAGAGGTCAGGGCAGAGAGCAAGCAGAGAAATCAGCAAAGTTAATAAAGAACGAACATTCATTCTTTAGCGACCAGAGAGCTGGATCAGAAGTATTTAAATGTAATTGTTAAAGTTTGTTTTAACCTTCCTCAACGTACAATATCCTGTTATTGTCCAAACCTTCCAGGAGCCCCGTCCAACGGGCATTTTGAAAAGGTTAAAACAAAGTCTAAAAATTATTTGCAGACATTGTTTAACCCATGTTTGGTGAGGACTCACAGGTATTTTTTAAGAAAGGAAACCCAGAACTGACAAAGAAGTCAACAAAAGAATGTCCTCTACATGGTTTAAATGAATTTGCTATTCATTGCTGTTTATATTTGAAATATTAAAGATATATGAAGATTATAAAGCCTGACTGAGTGTAAAATGTATAAATGTAATGCCAATCAAATGCAAGGCTTTCTTCGTTAATGGCAATGCATTGGTAAACATTAATATGTACAGATATTACACCATCCTGTAATGGTCAAGTATTCTTCAATTCTTGGGTTTATAAAATAAATACAATAAAATAAATAAACTAAAGAATGCATACAAGTAGAGCTAAAAGTAAAGCTGCTTTCGTAATTTCTGAAAAACATTTCAAAGTTGCCATTTTTTCAAACCTGGCAATAGAAACACAGGGCTTTTTCAAAACAAACTTACAAAATGCCACAGTTAATAGGCTCCTCATTAACTACTGAATATGTGTTTGATTCCCCAAAACAAAACCAGGACAAAGGACGTCTTGATCATTTTGCTGAATTTCATTTCCAACTAATGGACTGACAAAACTGCTGATGCGTTTCAGCTGGAAGCCTTCATCAGAGAATACTGTATGCGACTGCAGTTAGCTCTCTTTTTAAAGGACAGATCATGCAACTCATCGTCAAAGTCTTTTTTTCACCTGGCAATTGAAACACAGTGCTACTAACATACAAACGAAATCCCACAGTTAGTAGGCTCCTCACTAACAATAATATATTATATCACAACAAGATCAATATAATCCTTCACTTTAGTGTTAGCACCTGCAGTGGCCCAGTTGTTGGAGGTCTTGTCTGGAGTGCTGTAGATGAAACGTCTCAGGCTGGTGACAGCATGGGACCCCACCAGGATGTACCGGCCGAATGCCCGGCAGTCCACCACCCGGATGTTGAGAGGAGGGTGGAGAAGCTCATTCTCTGGAAGGTCCTGAGGACAAAATTAAGACATGGAGTTGGTGAAATGACGTAAAGGGAGAATTTAACATCATGCCTACGTATTCCTCTTGCAATAAGTTACACTTGTCCAAAAGATTTCAGTAAAGTGAAGACAACCAGACCAATTTCAAGTCAGGTTTCATGTTTGTTGCAAGGAGCTGGATGTAATATCTAAGATCCACCTTTGAAATGGCCTAAATATCAAATGGAAGCTGTACTTACCACCTCAAACCATTTAACCAGGGTGCTGAAGTTGGGGTTTTTCTTGTAGTTCTGGATGAGGACAGACTGCACACCTCTACCTGCACACTCTATGTCCACACGGGGCCGATCCACCTGGGCCAGGTTAATCCTCTTCAGGTCCCTTAAGCCCCAGAACAAAACCTGAACCAGAGAAAAAAAACAGCAGTAGGGGAAGGGGATCTCTAGAGCTCAAAGACAGAGCTGGTGGCTAAAATCTCACCTCTATGCGGTAGCGACTTAGGACGGGTCGGATGCCCAACGGCACAGGCAGAATGGGTCCACGCTCCGAGTCTGTCGGCCCTTCAAGGGGAGGAAGATCGGTCCTCCCTCCTTGACCAATCTAATTAAGTAGGAGAGAGGGGAAGTAAACGTGAGAGTAACAGGTCACAATGCTTCTGTGTTTTCTGCTTTGTGGACCATACTAGATTTCTTTCCTACAGTCTTAATATTTGTATTAAGTCTTTCTTTGCTTAGTGTGACAACTTTGAAGGAGTGAAGAGAAGGCAGAGGTTAATGTCATGTTGGTAGAGATAAAAGAGTCAGTCAGTCTGTTGTCAGTACAAACACTGACAACAGAGTAACCAAAGAGTAAGACAAAGTGGGATGAAAAGAGAGAATGAAAAAAAAGCACCTTTATTTGAGGAACAGCAAAGTTATGGACAGCGATCAGAGCTCGCCTAATTGCCTCCTCATCGAAAGGTATCTGTAGGCAGCAGGAGGAGGCACAGGAAGGAGAGAGAGAGGCAAAATGGATATTTCACAGGGGAAAGGAGAAAAAATGAATATGTTAGTGGATGGAAGGGAAGGGTGGTGACACAGTGGCAGAGGAAGGGAGAAAATGGAGATATAAATATTTAAAGGAGGAAAGGGCAAGAAGAAATGCATAGTGATTAAAAAAAACAAGTAAAAGGAGCATGTGATGATGCAGGTTGGGCGATGAAAGAAATCGGAATGCATTGTGCATTGTGCAAACAGGCAAAGAGTAAGAGATGAACTTTACATGGAGAGACATGCTTGGCAGAGAGAATGAAAAACCCTATTTTTAATATTTTTTCCATGCTCCACATCATTAAAGGCACCACAGGGTAACTTTAATGATTCTCCCTTTTTCACCCCTCTTGTTCTCGTTAATATAACTGTACAGAGGTGACATGCAATCTCTCAAGAAGGAGATCCTATGGAGTTGTGTGTGTCCATGCATATGTAAAAGCATTCATTAATTTGCATGTGCTTATGTATGTGTGTTCTTGTATATGTTACCTGTAGCAGCTCAAAGGCAGCCAGCAGTTCCCCGGCAGTGAAGTTCCCTCTATAAACCTGGTAGTACTCCAGCTGTGGTGGGAACCTCGGGGGGCCGTAGTACTCGTCACACATCTTGATGGTGGGCTTCGCAAACGTTCGACCTATGAACTCTGCCTTCCCCTGAACACCATATTTTTACAGCAGGCAGTCGAGACAGTCAGGGGACAAGGGAAGGGAGTTAGACATGGGTGCGGGAGGTGCAGTTTCCACAGCAGCCGATTGATGTCAGTATTTGTCAAAGTGGTCGAAGGTTACAAAAATGTGGAGTTTGAGAAGGAAAGCTTGTGAACAGCAAAAACCCAGTCTAATATAACACAAATAAACACACTGACTAAAGATTAAAGTGTAATAGAACAAAAAGAGGTGTACTCATTAAATAGTTATCTACATGAGCATTTTTTTTAAACTTTCTTTGTTTTGTGGGTGAGTAGTGGAAGGCAGATTGTCTATACTGCACCACTGCTACTACTACAACCATTAATGCTCCTGCAGCTATTGCTGTTACAAATTGAGAGAGGAAAAGTGGAGGAGGTTTATGCAAGTTTTTCCTAAACTTTTCCAGAGTTCATCAGCAGGTAGATGAACCAAACAATTCATGCTACATCAGTTAACAGCTATCAGTAGCTATTAGAACTTCTAATTCATCACAGACTTTCACACTCTATTTAGCCAGAACAGCACGAGCAAGGCCAGAGCAAGGCCGACAGGGTGAAACAAGGGTGATCAGACAGTCAGAACATGAGGGAAGCAGAAGCAAAGCACTTTTATTAGCACAAACTAAATCCTTTTTAACAAGCATTTATAAGCATCTATTAATCAGTCCCTCCATGATACATCCATTAATTCACATAGAGTAAGATCCTACCACAGTGTCCTGGTCATAGATTTCAACTACAATGATTGGTGGGTCGTCTCTCAGCTCACTGGCTTCCCCAAACAGCTCCACATCGTCAAACACCAGCAGCTGGTCCCATGTAGGGCAAAGAGTCTCGCTCAGGACCTGCAGCACACACATATCAACTCAGATTATACATAATCGATACAAACACACACACACACACACACACACACACACACACACACAGAGTTTATACATATACACACATTCATGGTCCTACCTCAGTAACCTGGCTGTGTGTGGAGAAGAAGACCCGAGCGAAGGGATCTGAAAGGCCGCTGCTGTCAGCAGCAAACAGACTGCGGGCCTGGTACATGTGTGCTCTCAGCTGAAACACCTGCTTCACTGTTGGATCGACACACGAACACACGTACACACACACAAACAAACAAACACACACGCATCACATTAATTGACAATCAATCCCCTTTGTTAGCAAACTTATATTGAAGTTAGAAAAGTGAACCACAAAGTAAAAGTGATCAATACAAGTCAAGTGTCTACTTCTGAGTGAGTTTGTTTTTGTGTGTTTTGCCTCTAATTGATTTTAAAGTTTAAACTTAATGGTAAATCAAGAGAAAACCTTTGCCAAGCTTAATGGTGAATAGAGAAAAAATAATACAAAAACATTCCAGTGAAGGAAACGTAAAACTACTTTAAAAAAGCAGTTTCTATGTCCAAGACCCCTCTGTAATGTAGATTTGTACTACAGAACAGGAACTTTAATAATAATTCCTCCACTGCAAGTGTAGCTTTAATAAATATTAATGTTTCAGTGACCATTACTTGAAGTGAAGAAGTGTAGGCTGTCAAGTTGTTTGCCACTTACAGAACTGATGTGACTTTGGATCAGCTGTGCTAAACTGTACTCACTGTTGTAGACGAGGCTGACGGGGGGGACAGACTGAAGACCGGGGCCCATTTTAGCGGCTTTGATCTCTTCAAAACCATTAGGCAGACCACTGAGGAAGTCCTTCCTTTGCTTGTTGAGGCCAAGCCACAGATACAACTCCAGCTTAGCCTGAACTGTCCAGCCTGCATGACCAAAGCCCTTCTTACCAGGCAGCTGTGGACACAGATTACAACAGAAGAGGGCAAAATAATTATGAAGAGTATGATTTAAAATGAATAAAATGTTGGGAAAAACACAGGAGGGAAAGTATACATTACATACTCTCTTTGGTATTATTACAGTGAGTCACTTATTAAGCATTATGCAGAGAATGTTGCAACATGGCCCAATCCATAACTATTAAGAAGCCACATCATGGATTTTTTCTGTAGGCAGCTGTTATAGATTTACAATCCTATTCTTCATAATACTTGTCAATACTGTATCTTGTATCTATTCGCCACTACTTATCTCACAGTGCAGTCAGTAGCAAAGTATAACTTTACCTTACACGGTTTCAAGTCAAGTCACTTTTATTTATATAGCCCAGTATCACAAATCACAAATTTGCATCAAGGGGCTTTACAATCTGTACAGCATACGAGACCCTCTGTCCTTAGATCCTCGATTCGGTTAAAGAAAAACTCCCCCCCAAAAAAACCCCTTTAACAGGGAAAAGTTTGAGTCTTAACTGGTGATGAGAATTATTAGAGGTCTTGGATTTAAGATCAGCAAAGTGTGTTTAATGAGACAAGCGAACAGTGTTTGACTAAGAGAGGAGCAGGAAGAGAAGATTGTACCTTGAGGAAGACAGCTTTGACTTTGCCGCAGTCTTTTCCTGTTTCCTCATCAACTATGGAGTACAGAATGTCTTTGGAAGGAATCCGGGCATAGGCGATGCGTTTGTTGTTGCTCATCATCCAGATGAAAACATCTGGGATGCTGTGCTGAGGCTGAACAAGATAAATATACAGGATTGATTAATAGGTGATCAGCGCTCTCCTTACCCCAGGTTATTTCCCCAATTACAACTTAATGTACTTTTACACACTGTAAAATGTTTATATACTGCATATTCATTCTGCATTAATCTATAGTCTTCTATAGAAGTAGAGTAATAAAAACAAGTTACACAGGATTAAATCTGTACCTCGTCAGCGAGGAAACGGAGCTTCTGCAGGAAGTTCTGCACCAGCTTGAGTTTGTCTCTGACTGTGTTTTTCTTCACCTGAGTCCGGATCTGCTTGGCCTGCTGGCCCATGCTGTCCTGCAGGAGGAGAGATGATAAGTGATGATGAAGCATACTAAGAGAGGGGCACTGCACCTTACACGCATACATATTGTATATACATGCACACATCATAGTTAGGGGTCTATTCATATTCAATTTAACCAACTGCAAGTGGATTTTCTTCAAAATATGAAACATATTTTAAAACTATACAGAAATTATTGACACAACACAACACCTTGCTATTTTCTAATTGCTTTTTTATGCTGTCCCTACACATCCATTACTTTTCACATCAGTTTTTTACAACCATAAATTATTTCTTTTTTAACAAGTTTGTTAAAACAAGTTTTCACATTCCCTCACACACCGTGGTGTAGTGCAGTTACAGGCAAGTATGCAACATAGTAATTTCTTTTCTTTCTCAGTATGCGTTATGTACACATACTTCTGATTCATATATCTGTTCAAACACTGGATCTCATTCATATTATCAGTCACCACTACAACCCAGTTTACAATGCTTTTGTTTTTCTACAGAACACTTTACATTTCCTCTTGAAATCAAAATTTATTTCCTCGTTTTGCCTTTACAGGGGACTCAACACTATTTACTCAATAAAGCACTGGGATTAGTGACTGAACAGCAGACAAATTGATTAATTACAGCCATTAATCACAGCTTCATCTTCCCATATATCACTCACGCCGCTTCCTTCATTCTCTATTTGAGAAACATAAATCATACCATCTCTCTCATGCAGGACTTGAGCCGTTCTCGATCCAGTTTGGTTCGGCCTGCCTGGTTCATATCCTTGTTAGCCAGAGTCACAAACCGACTGGAAATAACCAGAACATACAGAGGATGTAACACGAAAGAGGCTCGACTCTATACTTATGAATAAATTCTGTGTTTAAGTATTTTATATTATTCTTCAGTGATCTAAAAGTAACATAGAGACTGTCATTATACACGCTAGCGATGAACAACTCTAATAGTTTCACAAAACAACTAAAAGAACATAAAGAGAAAGTAAAAACAATAAAGACACTGCATGGTGTGTCTTTCACCATGATTTATAGCTTTCTGCATCAGGAGAAACTCTCTGTATCTTTACTGACCACTGAGTCACAATGCCAGTTTTAACACAAGACCTTGACAAATGATTATTATTATGTAGCTTGCCTGCAGCCGATGCTGAGCTCCTCCAGCACTCCCCTGAGTCTGCGTTCTGGAAAAGCCTTCTCTGTCTTAATGATCTCCTGAACATCATTCAAACCCTCTTCCTGTTAGGACACAAAAATACTGGCGCTTAGGACAAAATTAGCTGTTAGTACTCAGATTTATGTCCAAAACATCTTGTACAAATACCCCTTATCTACATACACATACGATCTACTATGTAGTTTATAATGTATCTTTGATAAGAACAATGTAATTTATATTTGTATTATTCCTATCCCTTATATGTCATCATTTTTTAATCTACTTTGTGAATTGTTTATTTTGAAGGATTATTTTGCTTTATTTCCAAACTTTTTAGCCATGCTAGCAGCATGGTTCTGAAGATGGCAACATCAGTCGGTCTGAAATATCTCAACAACTATTGGATGGATTGCCATGTAATTTTTTACAGACATTCAAGGTCTCCAAAGGATGAACCCTACTGACTTGGGTGATCCCCTGACTTTTATTCTAGTGCCACCATGAGGTTGACATCTGTAGTTCTGAGTGAAATATCTCAACAGTTATCTGATTGATTGAATTTAGTGCAGACATTCGTGTTTCACTCAGGATGAATTGTAATAACTTTGGTGATCCTCTGACTTTTCATTTAGCACCATTATCACCAAAATCTTAATTTCCCCAATACTTTGGCTTATGACTGGATACCTGCAAAACCGGCATTCCCGTCAACCTCAGCTGTACTTATATATATATTGTCATTGTGAGCATGTTAGCATGCTGACATTAGCATTTAGTTCAAAGCACTGCTGTGCCTGAGTACAGCCTCACAAAGCTGCTAGCATGGCTGTAGATTCTTATTCTTGTTATCATCTGTTACAGAAAATCAGAATTAAGCCGATCCAGCCACCTGAGCTAACCTTTGCACATTGGGAAGGAAGGTGTATACTGACCAGCTTGTCAGCGATCTTGTCCATCATGTTGGAGTTGTAAAGTCGTCTTCTCTGGTCCTGCCACCAGCTTTTGATGTAGACACATGGCTTCTTTTCAAAGTAGGGAAGATGGAAGTAATTCCTGTGAAGTACAAACAAAATTACTTGGTCCATAGTTAAACCCTAAATTGTTGCATACTTAACTATATGTTTGGATGTGTAAAGGATTGCACAACTACTCTCTTAATACAGCTAATCATTGCCAGCAGTCTGGTTCACTTTACTATCTCTGTATAATTGTAAAGCACTTAACAGTCAGTTCAAAAACGCTAGTCTGTCCTTTTATTATACTGAAACTAAATCAGCAATATATCAGATATTGCTTTTGAAGAACCCTTGACCTTGCCCCTGTGACCCTTGACCCCTGACCTGTCGGTGATGACAGGCTTCATTAGAGGAGTGGAGGAGACAGAGACCAGGTCCCCGTCCTCATCTGTCTCGTCCTCACTGGAGTTCTGGATGAGCTCGCTCTCCTCTTTATCATTCTCCCCATCTTTCTTCTTCTTCCTTGCTGATGAAGGCTTGCTTACACCATCTATCTGGTTGCCATAGTTACCTGTTAGCGGGCAGAACATTCCACATTGTTATGGAGTGTACTTGGTTACGGTAGCTATTGAATTTTTGTACACTGTCACATATCTCTGTGGAGAGCAGGTAAATGTTAACAAGATGAAGAAAATGTTTATTTACCTATCGTGATTTCAAAAGTTATTGGTTTGTCACCAATCTTCCTGTCGATCATGGTGGCCTCCAGGAAGGAACCAAAGAGGAAGAACTCATCTATTTTCCCAGTGGCGCTCTGATGGAGTGAGGAGAAGGTCATTAAAGATAAAGTGAAACTTTATTAGAGTCTGTGGAAGAATAATTGCAGCTGCTCTTTTCTGTAATACACTACACACATAAAATCTACCTGCCTACTCTCTGAATTACTGAGCCACTTAATTTATACATTACATATGTAAATGATGTGTTTTATTCATTCATGTGGTTGTTATTAAAATATAAAATATTTAATATCATTATTCTTTTAAAAAGTATTATTTGTAGCAGTTCATCACAATGCCTCCCACGTAGCCAATACAGCTTGGCCCAAAGCGGCCTAAACCCAGTACAAATGGTTGTCGGACTCATGCCAGACTCAGTCTGAATGACACCCAGTATACTGTCCCAAATGTGGCACCGATGCTCCATACGAGGCATTGATTATTATTATTATTAGAAGAAGTATATACAAACAATAAAAAAGACAAAGACAAAACAAGACAAAACCAAGTAAGGTTGCCAGAGTAGCAAATAATTGTCCATGCATGCCTAGATATGCTGTATATCCCGTGTTCATATCGGCGACAGAAATGTCCATACAGGCTGAAATTGTCCGTAAATTGTCTATGATGATTTAAAGGGTAGTTCAAATAAACTGCACATTTAGCCACACCCAAGCGAGGCCCATAAATAAACATACACTACTTAGTTGCAGCCCAGTCATTCTGTTTTCTGATATAATCAATAAATAATTATATTAAGTGAAAAATGTATTATTTCTTCCCAAACTTTTTTAACTTTAGATCAAGCCCAGACAAGATGTCACAAATCAATAGGGAGATCCTATTAAGTCTGGTCTGAAAAATTAATGTGACACATGACCTTAAACTGTACTAGCTGAAGTCTAGCATTAACAGAACCGTCTTTGATCTTGGCACTGATTTTTGGCTTATATCGGGATTAGTCTCTAAGAACAGATTTGACTGCCATATATGGACCACAGCCGACTCGCAATCTTCCGGGTTTGAAAGACACATTTTTTTTCTGTTACACCTCCAAAGTCGGTTATTGGCATCCTTTCCTATTCTCAGAAATGAAATCCTTTCCTATTCTCAGAAAACAAATGCACTTTCCTGTGAAGGATCCAAAAGCATTGATGAACACATTTTACTTTGTGTTATAGATGACAAGTTTATTATTTAGAGGGAAGATAAATGAGCCCATTTAGAGCATTTCTTTGATTAGTGTTCCATCCATCCATCCATTTTCTTCCGCTTATCCGGGGCCGGGTCGCGGGGGCAGCAGTCTAAGCAGGGACTCCCAGACTTCCTTCGCTCCAGACACTTCCTCCAGCTCCTCCGGCGGGATCCCGAGGCGTTCCCAGGCCAGCCGAGAGACATAGTCCCTCCAGCGTGTCCTGGGTCTTCCCCGGGGCCGCCTCCCGGTGGGACATGCCCAGAACACCTCCCGAGGGAGGCGTCCAGGAGGCATCCGGATCAGATGCCCTAGCCACCTCAGCTGGCTCCTCTCGACGTGGAGGAGCAGCGGCTCTACTCCGAGCTCCCCCCGTGTGACTGAGCTCCTCACCCTATCTCTAAGGGAGCGCCCAGCCACTCGGCGGAGGAAGCCCATTTCGGCCGCTTGTATCCGCGATCTTGTCCTTTCGGTCACTACCCAGAGCTCATGACCATAGGTGAGGGCAGGAGCGTAGATTGACCGGTAGATCGAGAGCTTTGTCCTTCGACTCAGCTCCTTCTTCACCACAACGGTCCGATACAGTGCCCGCATCACTGCAGACGCTGTACCGATCCGCCTGTCAATCTCACGCTCCATCCGTCCCTCACTCGTGAACAAGACCCCGAGATACTTGAACTCCTCCACTTGAGGCAAGGACTCCCCACCTACCCGAAGAGAGCAAACCACCTTTTTCCGGTCAAGAACCATGGCCTCAGATTTGGAAGAGCTGATTCTCATCCCAGCTGCTTCACACTCGGCTGCAAACCGTCCCAGTGCATGCTGCAGGTCCTGGTTTGAAGAAGCCATCAGAACGACATCATCTGCAAACAGCAGAGATGAGATCCTGTGGTTCCCAAACCGGACTCCCTCCGGCCCCTGACTGCGCCTAGAAATTCTGTCCATATAAATTATGAACAGAACCGGTGACAAAGGGCAGCCCTGGCGGAGTCCAACATGCACCGGGAACAGGTCTGACTTACTGCCGGCAATGCGAACACAGCTCCTGCTCCGGTTATACAGGGACCGGACAGCCCTTAGCAAAGGGCCCCGGACCCCATACTCCCAGAGCACTCCCCACAAAGCGCCCCGGGGCACACGGTCGAATGCCTTCTCCAGATCCACAAAGCACATGTGGACTGGTTGGGCAAACTCCCATGAACCCTCGAGCACCCGATGGAGAGTATAGAGCTGGTCCAGTGTTCCACGACCGGGACGAAAACCACTCTGCTCCTCCTGAATCCGAGGTTCAACTATCGGACGAATTCTCCTCTCCAGTACCCTGGAGTAGACCTTACCGGGGAGGCTGAGAAGTGTGATCCCTCTGTGATTGGAACACACCCTCCGGTCCCCTTCTTATACAGAGGGACCACCACCCCGGTCTGCCAGTCCAGAGGCACTGTCCCAGACCGCCACGCGATGTTGCAGAGACGTGTCAGCCAAGACAGTCCCACAACATCCAGAGACTTAAGATACTCAGGACGGATCTCATCCACCCCTGAAGCCTTGCCACCAAGGAGCTTGCCAACAACCTCAGTGACTTCGGCCAGGGTGATGGATGAGTCCGCCTCCGGTCCCCAGCCTCCGCTTCCTCTTCGGAAGACGTGACAGCGGGATTGAGGAGATCCTCAAAGTATTCCTTCCACCGTCCGACAACATCCCCAGTCGAGGTCAACAGCTCTCCACCCGCACCGTACGGTGTTGGTGAAGCACTGCTTCCCCCTCCTGAGCCGTCCGGACGGTTTGCCAGAATTTCTTTGAGGCCGACCGATAGTCCTCCTCCATGGCCTCTCGAACCTCTCCCAATCCTGAGTTTTTGCCTCTGTGACCGCCGGGCTGCAGCACGCTTAGCCTGCCGGTACCTGTCAGCTGCCTCGGGAGTCCCACGAGCCAACAAGGCCCGATAGGACTCCTTCTTCAGCCTGACGGCATCCCTTACTTCCGGCGTCCACCACCGGGTTCGGGATTGCCGCGCGACAGGCACCAGAAACCTTGCGACCACAGCTACGAGCCGCCGCATCGACAATGGAGGTGGAAAACATGGTCCACTCGGACTCAATGTCCCCAGCCTCCCGGGATCTGGGAGAAGCTCTCCGGAGGTGTGAGTTGTAGACCCTGCTGACAGAGGGCTCCGCCAGACGTTCCCAGCAGACCCTCACGATACGCTTGGGCCTGCCAAGTCTGTCCGGCTTCCTCCCCTGCCAGCGGATCCAACTCACCACCAGGTGGTGATCGGTTGACAGCTCTGCCCCTCTCTTCACCCGAGTGTCCAAGACACGCGGCCGGAGGTCAGATGATACGACAACAAAGTCGATCATCGACCTCCGGCCTAGGGTGTCCTGGTGCCACGTGCACTGATGGACACCCTTGTGCTTGAACATGGTGTTAGTTATGGACAAACTGCAACTAGCACAGAAGTCCAACAACTGAACACCGCTTGGGTTCAGATCAGGGGGGCCGTTCCTTCCGATTACCCCTCTCCAGGTGTCACTGTCGCTTTGCCCACGTGGGCGTTGAAGTCCCCAGTAGAACAACGGAGTCCCGGGCGGTGCACTATCTAGTACCCCTCCCAGGGACCCCAAGAAGGCCTGGTACTCTGCACTGCCGTTCGGCCCATAGGCCGCCACAACAGTGAGAGACCTGTCCCCCACCCGGAGGCGGAGGGACGCGACCCTCTCGTTCACCGGGGTAAACTCCAACACGTGACGGCTGAGCTGTGGGGCTATGAGCAGGCCCACACCAGCCTGCCGCCTCTCCCCGCAGGCAACGCCAGAGAAATGGAGCGTCCAGCCCCTCTCGAGGAGACGGGTTCCAGAGCCCAGGCTGTGCGTGGAGGCGAGGCCGACTATATCTAGCCGGTAACGCTCAACCTCCCGCACAAGCTCAGGCTCCTTCCCCCCCAGCGAAGTGACATTCCATGTCCCTAGAGCCAGTTTCTGTGTCCGGAGATCTGGTCGCCGAAGCTCCTGCCTTCGACTGCCGCCCAGATCTCTCTGCACCGGCCCCTTACGGATCCTCCTGCGGGTGGTGGGTCCACGGGAGGACGGCCCCGCGTCGCTCCTTCGGGCTGTGCCCGGCCGGGCCCCGTGGGGAAAGGCCCGGCCACCAGGCGCTCGCCGTCGAGCACCCACCCCAGGCCTGGCTCCAGGGTGGGGCCCCGGTAGCGCCAATCCGGGCGGCGTAACTGGCCTTGATTGACAATTCATAGGGGGCTTCTGAACCGCTCTTAGTCTGACCCGTCACCCTGGACCTGTTTGCCATGGGTGACCCTACCAGGGGCATAAAGCCCCAGACAACATAGCTCCCAGGGTCATTCGGGTACTCAAACCCCTCCACCACGTTAAGGTGGCGGTTCAAAGGATCCAAAAGCATTGATGAACACATTTTACTTTGTGTTATAGATGACAAGTTTATTATTTAGAGGGAAGATAAATGAGCCCATTTAGAGCATTTCTTTGATTAGTGTTATATCCGTAAATTAGTAATCTGTCTCTCCTTCAAAGCAATGTACTTGACAACTGGCACAGACTCGTGCTGGCATGAATGACTGCAGTTCCCAGGGGGAAACATTTACACCATAACAGCCAAGTGGCCGAATAGCTGACTGTTTTATCAGATCAGTTTGTTTTCAGTGATGAAGTTGGAGGGACATTTTATGTGAAGGAATTTACGAGTAATGAGTACTTCCATCACATAAAGTCAGTCAGGGCTTCTCACCTCTGAGATGTTGGAGACAGTCTCTACCTGCACCTCGGTGGAGCTTATGATCTCAGGTGAAGAGGTGTCCAGGATCTCCACAGCAATGGAGAGCAGGAGACGGGCTCTGAAGGACACGCCTTCTCCAAGACCCTCATTCAGGTCCTGGTGCTCGTCCATCAGAGTATACTGACGGGTGGAACCGTACATGTTGGCCCAAGCTGGACCCAGTGTGGGCAGGAACCCTGGAGAAGGAGGAGATGATGTGGTAATTTACAATTTCTTCAATATTTCAATATTAGACGATTGTTCTTTTTTTTTTTTGACAATTCTATTTAAGGTATTTCAAAATATCTACATCCAGTGCATCAAACTCTACACCTTCCCATCCCTGCCCATCAAAAACAGAAAAAGTCAGAAAAATAAACAAACAAACAAACAAACAAAAAGCCAAAGAGTGGACAAATCATTAACATATTCGCCAGACAAACACAATGCTTACAGAAAAGACAGTTTCACAGTCCTTATTGGAGTTTAAAGTCCATATCTTTAATAAATGGTCCACAAATCTTGCTGAACTTTAGATTTGAATTCTTAAAAGACTAGAGATTATTATATAATGGACTATTGTTTTAAGCTCATTGATGTGTTGTTGCCATTCATTTAGCAGAGATCACTTGTAAATGAAACAGTGTGGACATTACCATGACTGTGTTTTCTTTCCTTTCTAAGTTTATAATGTTTGAGTTTCTGTAAGGTTGTACTTGTGATTGTATGATCAGTCATGATGAAAAATCACTGGTCACGCTCACCACTTTTCCTCTATTTATAAAAAGAAACTCTCCGGAAATTCGCAAATTTCTTCATAATGGATCTTGTACTTTGGTTTAATATTTGCTAATGTATGTATTGACTGCAAGTCAATTTGAATGTCATCCAGTAAATTCATACAGCCATTAGCAAAGGGTCAGGTGGGTCATTTGGTTCAATCTACTGTAGCACAGCTAATTACTAGTAGTATTACTAGTTAAGACTGACTAATAAACGTGCCTGACAACCAACGCTAATAAGACAAACTGTGTATCTTTTGACCAACCTTTGTCACCATCATTTGAGATCTTGCGTAGGTCAATAAAGTGGGTTCCTATGGCAACGTCGTTGACCTTATCCGAGTCTCGTATCTGGACCTTCATGCGTTTGCAGAGTGGAGGGAACAACTCAGTGAAGATGACCTGCTCGTTCCAGATTGGTTCATAACTGCTCTTCTGGACTGAAGTTTTCCCCTGGAGACACATGAAGGAATAAGTCCCAGTTAGAAAGAACAATACATTTGTAGTGGTCTGTTACGTGGCTCTAGTCCTTATGTTATAGTAGCTGATACTATTGTTTTAATAATATAAACTTTAGAGGAACTATTCTACTTCATAGGCTCCATCTGACCAACAGCAAATTGGGAGAACTTAAATGTGATGAAATGAGTAAATGTGGATTGCTTTAAGAAACAGGTGAACATTTTTTTAATATTCACATGCCCATATGTACATTATAACAGTTTTTGTTTGCTGTAATTGTTCCCAATCACTTACACTGAAATCACTTTGGGAAGGGATCTCTTTGCAGCCAGTATGGACAAGAGGAGCACTACAACTAATAACCCTTTCAATATACATATGGGCATGTAAGTATTATACACTTAAAAACATTTGCACCCATAGCCACATACAGTATTTTGGGAGCAGTATTAATCCCCTGGGTCAGTTACAACAACAGCTAGAAACTAGCAAAGAATAAGAGGATTGCAGGATGTGGAGGGAGTTACTTTCTGCCCAGCAAACTGCACTTGAACGTAGGGGTCCACCAGGTCTCTGTTCTCTCCTATGAAGGCCTTCTTCACATTAGCCATGATGCTGGTGTTCATTTTAGGAAGTCCCTCAGCGCGGTAGATCTTCACATAAAACCTTGCCCACTGCCTCTCTGCTGGGATTCCCTCTGGGAGCAGGAGGTTCCTGGAAACAAACAGCAGCACGAAAACTCAGAGACAGGATTGTGGAGTTATTGATTACATTTAAGGAAAGTACAGCATGGAAAAAGCTTCCTAAAGATACTGGGTGATTATTAGTATAGTATATATGTTTTTGAGAATGTCCAGTAATCTTTGCAACTATAACACTGTTTTGGTATAAAATACTTAGCACGATTCACCACTGTATGTCAAAGTCATCAAATATTTAAATATTTTTAAACTTCTTATAAGCGATACTAGAAAAAATAAATATTTGAAATGAAGAAAACCACTCATAAAAAAACAAAACACTGTTAAAATGTCAGTCTTTTATATGGAATAATTTGCACATATACTGTAACATTTATTATGTCACTTTCCACAAGTAAAATGGGAATTTTAGTTGACCACAGTATTCTTCAAAATCAGTTTAATCTGAAACGGGCTCATCAGTAACAGCTGTTTACCCCTCTATGTCATCTTCATCTGTCTCGTTAGCCTTGTGTGGGGTCTTGATGTTGTCACCCTTCCCGACAACAGCGATGTCACATTTTATATATCCTTTACACCCTGCTGTTATGTCATCAGGATCAGACAGGATGGCCCACTTGTGGTAAAACTGATGTTCTGGGATAGATGTCAATCAATTAGTCAACTAACAGCTTTTACTAAATACATTCTCATTTCACAATAAACAAAAGACAAAATGTATTTTAATTTTCAAAAGGACATTGCACACTAATATTTGATCATGAAACTTAAAAATGAACTTATACAAGACACGTTTAGGGACTATGCGTGTATGTTATGATCAGTTATTGGATTAATATCAGAGCTGCAGCTTGTAGTTTACCAGGCTGAGAGTAAACAGTCCCGACATCCATCTTAAAGGTTCCCACCAAGGTCCCACTCCGAAGAAGATTTTTAGAGTGAATAACCTATACAGACAGAATTGAGAATTAAATATTAAAATAAAGATTAAACTCTGAAAAATTCACTATTGAATTGGAAAAGGAAATAAATATTTCAAAAGTGTGAGTGTCACGGGAAATGGATGGCTATGGACTTTATGTTAAACAAGGGCTGCATAATCTCTCCCTTATTTTACATTAAACATAACCACTTACTCTCTCAGGTCATTAATTAACCTAATGAATGCAATAACCACAAATATATTTTAATGTATTCACACTTATCTATACATACTAAAGAGCAGTGATATCTACTCTTCTCTGCACTAAGTATTAAGGAGTTATATCATCTTCAAAACGTTCAGTTTTTCCTCATTAACACACAATTATGCAGCAAAGTGCTCTAAAATCTAACTAAAGTGTAAGTATAAATTTTAAATAAGGTAATGTTCACAACACATGTCCCAAACATGTACCATAGAGTGAAAAAGTGGGTGGTAACAGTTTGTTTAGCGGTACTGCAGTGTGTACTTTTGAGGTATGGATTACTTACTGAGAGCTTGATGATCTTATCAAACATGACATCAGGAGGGACGTGGAAGTCAAAGACAAAATACTGCAGAGAGTAGAGACAACGTTTGCTCATTAAAATGTATTCACTTACATTACTGGATAACACATTTTTCTTTCAGATTTGCTCTGGGCGTAAAATGTGCCAAAACCATTGTTTCTAGATAACTTTGAAGTTCAGAAGATATCAATGCAGAGTTCAACTAAAGACCTGCAGGAATGAACTGAAATGTGATCATGATCTTTTCATTATCAGGTCAGCCTCACAGGAGATCAGCTGATGTTGAAGCCACATCACAGCTCTGGCTGATGCAAGTACATCAAAGTTATTCCATACCTTTGCTGTAAGTGTCTTCAGGTGTATTGGTACAGCAATATTGCAGCTTATGTGCAACTCTACTACAGGCAGGTGCGAAGTAGGGCACGCAGACAACACAAGAACTCGGATTTGTCTCATGAGATTGTATTTTCCTCACTTTTTTATAGTTAGTGTTTGCTGGCACCAGAGACAAGGAGTCACGGGGCACTCGTTGTCCCACTGTAAGGACAGCCAGACTCTACAGAACTGTTACTGCTGCAGGTAACATCTCAACCACGGACGTATTATAGAGCAGCCACCCCAACACCCCTATGTCATTCACGACTGTTTAGCATCTTTTTCTGTAGTATTTTGCAGGTTATTCATAACCTAAGCAGAACTATTCTGCTTAAGTATTATGCAGGAGAAAACGAACAAAAATATGATAAATATAAACATTAGATCAGACTCTGTACTGTACGATATTCAATATCAAAGGATTAGGAGCAATTTTTAAAAAATGATCAGAAAATCCCTAGATTTAACTGAGCTCTTAGACTTTCCAATAAGAAATGTTAATAACAGCCACTCAAACAGGTGCTGTGGCTTTGGGGCCCCTTGTGTTTTTTGGCCGCTGGGCCTGTGCCTGGTAGGCTTGTACAGTAATCCATCCTCCTCCTATGATCTCAACACAGAAGTATAAATGAGGATAAAATGAGTAACATGGGAAAAAATGGTGAAATGGGGTGACTCATGAGTACTTTTGTAGAATATTTTCACTTTAAAAAGACACCATATAAACTTAATAACCTATATTGTAAGTAGGTCAGTCACTTCTTCCTCAAAACCATGTCCTTCTAACCCAAATAGCAACAAGTGAAATTGAATGACATTATATTTCTCATGATGATGACGTAGTTTTTGCCGTATTATCAGAGATGATTGTAGTTTCCCACTACAGCACTACATTTCAGATGATTATTCTTGAGAGCTGTGAAGCTATATGAAATAGCACTTAACTCTGAACAAAGTGGAGGGTCTGGCTACAAGGAGAGAAAGTTTGAAGGACTATTAACTTGATCACTCTGGATTCCACAGGGGATTTTCAGACAAACAGGAAAAATCGATAGCAGACAAACTGTCACTTCCACTCCCTGCAGGACACAACTCAGAGGCTGAGCTCTGCATGACCTTCACCACTACCAACGCTTCCTACTGTTCAGGAACATAAGAGCTGGCAAGAACTGTCTAGTTAAGAGTGTCATATGAAGTATTTTAAAGCCAATAAATCATTACAGCATTCAACCATCAAAGAGAGCACTGACAGCCTCTACATTGCATTTTACTTTGTGCATGTTGGTGTTGCATTTTTCCAGAAATCTGTTTGGTTGCAGGAGAGCAGGAGGTAAGGTACTGACTGATGTCTTCATGTTGAGAAACACCTGCTCTCACTTACTGAAAGTAAAGCTGAAGCTGACATTTAGTGGTAAAGAGGAAGTTAGTTTATATTACATACAAATGTGTCCATTGCCTTCTTGCAGGATACATTTTTAAAGTTTAAAAGGTCTCACCTCATTGTAGTATGGGCAGTTGGTGGACTCCTTCATAGACGTGTACTTCTTTTCGTCTCCGATCTCCACACACACCACAGGGTCCATGTTGAGGCCTATCAGCTGCCGGGCCTCGACCACTGTGATGCTGATCTGATGGGAGACATTAGCACATCAGACACTCTGAAAGCTAAAACAACCTGACTTTCCTCCAACAGTGAGATAACCAGCAGCAATGCCATCATCATAAATCATGCAACTATGCAGTACTTTATCCAATTACCCAATTCAAAGGCAAAACCACCCAAATCGATCTTTCACAAACTCTAATTATTCTGATTCCAGTCAGTGAGGGATTTTGCCAGATACTTTTTTAGCCTGTGATTTTGTGATTTTTCATTTCCCCAGGCTACAGTAACGTAGCATTTGATAGACCAAGCTAGATCCAAGCTAAAGGTTTCTACATCTGAGCAAAATCCCTCTGGTTTAATTAGTTGTTGGATAATGAAGTAGAACAGAGAGAAACAAAAAAGAGAGACCGAAAGGATGAGTCTGCAACCCACAATTACACCAAGACTTCAGTCTGGTGTAGAAATGCATTCATGTTTTTAAATAAAATAGGTCATGAAAATAGGCCACAGGCTAGCATCGGAGGACAGTTACACTTTACTTGTTTTCATTGATGTTGTGGTAAATAAATTCAGTGTGGTAGTCACAGCAGGCAAACAGCCACAAGTATAAAGAAAACAAAGATGACTTTGGATCGCTTTATGTATATAAATAAAATAATATGATGTTATAAATTGTAATGTTTACACTTCGGTTTTAGTACAGATTAAACGAACAATATAAAGATATAACGTTTCAATCAGTGAGCTTTAGAGGTGCTGGTAGGCAGATTTTGTTACCTTTGGACAGAGCCAGGCTAGCTGTTTCCCCATGCTTTCAGTCTTTGCGCTAAGCTAAGCTTAGCTAACTGGCTGCTGGCTCTAGCCTTATATTAACAGAAAGTTAAATAATTAAAGTTAAATTACGTCAAAATGTCAAACAATTGCTGTAAGTATGGAGCTGGAGCCAGAAGATGATTATCTTAGGAATAGGCTAGCGTGTCTGCTTTCAAAGTTTAAAAATCCATCTACCAGCGCCTCTAAAGCTTACTAATTAACACACTGTATCTTGTTGGTGTTTTGTGTGGTTTTAGGGAAATTGTGTGCTGTATTTCTTAGCAAAGAACAGTTTATCTATCCGCACCACACTTCTGTGCAGCGTCTCTGCTGTTTGCCAAAAAATAGTTAATGTATGAATTAAACAGATGAGATCCAACATGTTAATTAGTGAGCAGATCTTTCAAACTTTGAACAGAGAAAGGCTAGCTACCTGCTTCCAGTCTTTATGATAAGCTAAGCTAATCACCTCCAGGCTCCAACTCTGTACTTAACATACACAAATGAAAGTGGTGTCAATATTCTCATCTAACTCTTGGCAAGAAAGTGAATGAGTGTATTTCCCCAAATGACAAATTATTCCTTTAAAGGGTACCTGAATCCAGCACTATATAGGATAATTTGTATTTTTTTTAATTGTTTTTTTGTTTTTTAAAAGCATCATTTGCATTAACATGGAAGCTGTGCTTTGGCTTCTTCCTCCTCCCAACTATCCTGCCAATTATACATCAAAACCACACACATATCATATATCACATCAGAAACATACATACATACATACAAATGGTCACACTAAAACATCATAATATTAAAATGAAAAAAGTCTCAAGAGAAGTAGACCTAAGTGGAGAGGAAGATGCATGCTGATATTTGTACTAACCCACATCGATGAACCTGCAGACACATGTATGTGCAGATATGCAGGTAGAAATGTGAAGTGTTTATGCACTCGCACGGACAAACACCCAGAAACACACACACACCTGATAATCCACTGGTCGTCCAGAGCTCGGTTCCATCTTGATATCTGGCTTTGACCTGAAGACATTCGACACAGTCAGTGATTTTTCTACAGGCGATTGATGGAGTGCATTCTGTGCTCCAACACTGAAAACTGAGGTGGCACATGAGCACAAACTCAATTCTAAGTTGAATCTTAAATTGTGAATGCTCTAATTTTTCCATATTCCCAGGATGAATATGTTTATTTTTAGAAACATATGCTATCAAATGGTATCAATGTGCAACCAGCTTGAATTTATTCTGCGGCATTAGCAGTTTGAGATGTACAGTACTGACTGAGGCCATTAAGGCTGTGTGCTGATGTGCATGTTTGAGTGTATTTCTCTACCATGCGTGTGCATGCATGTTTCACAGTATGAACAAATATGAGACCTCTTATTGGAGACGTTGGTGGTGACGGCGGTGACAGAGGCCAGAGAGACGGTGTCTGGGTCCAGTGATCCAGCAAGACGCATCGCCTTCCTGTCCAGGTCCTCCATGTCCAGGACCGCCGGCTCATCTGGCGGAATGAAGTAAATCAACAATTAAAAACAAAAACTTGGGGGATATTTTATAGGTTGATTCCAGTACGTTTTTATAATCTATGTATATAAATTCCACTACTTTTAGGCCTTTACATGAACAAATAATTCAGTAGTTTTCCACCAGAAGTTTATTCCTAGCTGTGTGACAAAGGAACAGGAAACATTTAAAAAGGTTTTGAGACTTCATTTTGGTGTCCAAATTTTCTTGGGGAGGGGGGACTCAGACACATGACCAAAGTACTTCGGAAATCCTGCCTATGGCCCTGGGTAGGACAGGCCATTTTTGTTGTTGCTTGTTGTTTACATGTATTTGATTAATAACAACTTGGTAAATGGGCTTCAACATGTATTTTCCCTTCAGCTAACTAAAAAACTAAACAAAAAGACTCAGTTAATTTGTGGCCAAACAGGCATTGTCTTGTGTGTTGTTTTACCTCCTTTCTTGTGATCGTCTTTAGAGCTCTTGATCTTGCCAAGCTTCATGGCTGAGAAAACTCCCTTCCCTGCTCTGGTGGAGGAGACGGAGTCAGCAGATGGGAGGACAAAGGAGAGGGAACTTATATCATGAAAGTGAACTTGTGTCTGATTCACTGCTGATCCATCCCCAAATCAACCAGTTTTATGTTTAACACATTAAGTTTACTCTCCATCAGTAGACTCAGACCCACAGGAGAAACTGATTAACATCAAGTACTGAACTTGACTTGAGCAGAAAACCCCACTGCCCACTTGTGGACATAATCAAAATGCAACCCAACACCATAACGTCCATATATCATGAACATCTTTGTAACTTGGCTAGACATTTAATTCCAGTGGATTTAATTCCCCCCCATCTCCAGACCCTCAATCACAAGACAAGAGTATCCAGTGTCTCCACATTGATATTATCTGGATCATATATCACCGCAACAACAAAGAGCTTGTGATGTCATCAGCAGGACGACAAATGAGGGGCCTTAATAATTAAAAATGAGTGTGCCCGTCCAATTTGCTGCGGATATGGAGGGAATTAATGAATAGGAAGGTTTTTCTTTTGTTTCCTCAATCATTCAGAGTCACATGTATCAGAGTTCATTTTCTGCTTTGATCTTTCCCCCGCTAGGCAAGCTTCTATGGAAAACATTATGGTTTTAAAGAAATGTATGTCAACATCTCATTTAATAGGTTCATGGCTGAGTGCCAAGAGAGATTTAAAAGTAAAAGTCTGGAGCCACGAGAATAGGAATAAAAGTCATCACTCATCAAAATAAAGGTAAAATGATTTTTCCAGTCAAATCAAATCAAGGCCTTTCACATTGAAGGATACGCTCCTTGGATTCTCAGACTGTGTCATGTCTATAAAGCACAATTTGACCAGTATATTTCCAGCTGATGGGAAAATTATTGAATTATCAGTGCATGCAGGAAACATTTTGAAGAACACCTCGTAAAATACCTGAATGTAACATCTGTTAATTGGAGCTGAAACGCTGAACAATTAGTCGATTAATCCACAGAAAACTGACAAGCAATTTAAAATGTCACCTTGGACTCTGGGAAATTGTGATGGGCAAATATCCATATTTTTCTATTTTTCTGACATTTTATAGACTAGACAATTAAATCGACTAATTGAAAAAGCAATTTATTGATTCCTCAGAAGTTCCAGTAATCCAGTCCACCTCCTTGTCTCATTCAATCTATGATTCAACAATAAGATACCAAAAAGAAGAAAGACACACACACACACAATGTGTGAAAAAATGTGTTTCATACATACCACATGAAAGACACCACAGATCCTACTCAACTCCACAGAGAGGTCGGATGACCATAAATCCGCCCCAACAAGATTCCTCCCCAATCTCCCTTCTATTTTAAACTATATTGCCATATTCTTCACCTGTCAGGTGCAGATAGTCCAGACCAGCCAGGCAGATAACAGTTGGACAGATGAGTGGATGATGCAGGAGAGAGGAGGGGAGGGAGAGAGAAAGAGGTGGAGGTAGAGGGGAAGGATGGAGTGGGTTGTGCTCGAAGATTGTATCTGAAGTGCCTCTAGACAGCCTCCAGAGTTCATAACAAACTCACATGAACTTCATGAAATACTGTATCTTCACACTGAGAAGAGAAGACACTGATGTTTGGTCAACTAATTAAAAAAATGTATTATTAATGTATTATTTCCTCAGGGGTTAACATTGCCACAGAGGAGACCAAAATCACCCTTAAATCAGATCAACTGGGAAAAAAATACTTTTAATAACAAAGAGGAAATGTAAGCCACACGCAAATAAATATTTGATTTTGTACTACTGTACTTGTGTGGACATTGTACTGAACATTCCTTGAAGGATTACATTAAACTTAACACTACACTACAACGCTAACCCTAACCTAACCTTACCTAAACATAATTATAACCTTGACACTAAAACTAGGTGTTAGCCCTAAAATAAACGCTTAAACTTGAATGAACCAAATTATTGAGTACTGTACCAACAATGTGACAGCGTGAACAGATTATTGTTCCCACAACATGATTAATACAAGTTAACACACACACACACACACACACACACACTGCTGTGCAGTGTGTTCAATCTTCATTCAACTGAAATTCACATCATTAGCCACCAAATCCCATTTGGCAGTCCCTTCCAGAACGACCCACCTTACCTTTAGAAAAATTATTCACATGAATGTTTTGCCACATCTATAGTTAAAATCTAGTTAAGTGTGGGTAGCTAAAACTATTTGGTTATGGAAACAATCTGGTCATGGTCGAAGGAAACCAATGTCGACTGAGACAGGATGTGTGTATGAAGTCTTCTATGTCAAAGTCAGTCGCTTCGTACACCCAACTTTCCTTCCTAAAAGGCTTTAGGCACTTTAACAATGTCATGCTACTTCTGCCCTTTGCCTCTGAGAGAGATCAGCCACAAGAGGGATTCCATGTCAGGAAAACGCAAACATAGGTTGTTTTAAGCTCTTGAACAGATGAGATATTGTGATGAGGACAGCCAACATGTACTTTACATAAGCATATATATCATATATATACAAGCATTTATATCAGCAGTTGTAGACAGAAGGCCATGAAGTTATAGCAGGTAAAGACAGTGATCTTCCGCAGATCTGCAAGCAATAAAGAGTGAATCTTCTGCACAAGAACAGCGATTTTAAACCAAAAAAGAGAAGAGTTAATGGAAATTCACAAAATAAAATAAACAAATGGAGCCACCCAATATTTGACTTACTTGTGTTTCACTCCCTTCACTTTCCTTTCCTTTCCTTTGCTGTGCCGAGTTAAGAATTAATACAAGGACAAACATCAGAAAAATGCTTTCAGCAGGAGGCCATGTCTGAATTTAAAATGATGAACCTTGAAAGTTTTTTTTTAAACAAGCCATCTCTCTATGCTGATTTAATAACAAAATCTAACCTTCAAAGATGTCAGTTAGAAGAAGGCAAAGAAATTTCCCAAGTGGGGTTTCCAATTAGAGTAACGGAAATATGCAAACTAACAGTTTACTTTAGAAGTTAAAGCAGGTCAAACTCATCTAACTTTTAAAGAAAATACAGAGAAAAGACTTGTTGAGAAGTTGAGAACGTTATACCTATTATTTCCTCTTTCCTTCTTTTCCTTTGATCTGAAATAAAGACCATAAATGCATCAGTGAATATCATCTAAACTGTAACATCTAAGCACTGCACATCAACCAAACACAAAAACACCTTAAATGAGATGTGAAGCTCATTCAAGCTTTGCACTGTAGATAGAGAGATAATAAGCTTACTATTGTATGCAAAGCCAGCTATTGAATATTTAAAAGGCAGAGAAGTCAGGCAACATATGCACACGTGTACTAAAAGCTGAAAATTAACTGTACTGTATGTCTGGGGGTTATTGTGCACAAATCCATAATACATGAGAGCATGAATAAATTGCTTCATTACACGTGTAAACTGCAGCAAAGATGAATGATCTAACTGAAGCAGAATTATTCCCAAGGTTATTTGCAAGTACCTGGTAGCTTGATTTCCATCTCCTCTGTCAAACAGGGGTTTCAAACTGTGCATAAAACCTTTTCATCACGGTTATAAATTCATCTTTGATGTGCATGTCAAGCAGTGGGATAAGGAGCAGAGGATGGGTGTGTAAATTGCAGTTAACTCGAGAGATTTGGCTTTGAGCAGATGGTCAAATGTGAACATGTCTATGTGTAACGAAGGGTTGGATATGCACTTTGAAAAGAGGTTACTCTTCTGGCACTCTCAGTTGACTATTCTGTTGCTAGTAGCAACGCCTACTGTTTAGCTGACATTGTCACATCTGCTACTTATATGATAGCTATTTTTTGACAGTTGTAGTTGCTATTTTTTCCTGAGAACAGTTAAGTGCTAACTAATGTGTTGCTAATGCATCATTCACACTATGTCAGCAGAATGGGAAAAACAAGTTATTCCGACTTGAGAATATTTGCTCATTATGCTGTGAACATGGGATAATATATCATTCATTATACGGTTGGACTATTATGTATTTTAGTCTTTTTTTAAAAACAAAACCTTTGCTCTTGAAGACTCTGTTTATGTTTACTAGATTAATTAATGTGTTGTACTTCCTATAGGGAATTTAAGCTGTTCTTTCACTGGTAATTGCTTGTTTCTTGGCATGAAGGACAATGCAACTAATTTAGTTAGTCTATACATTTATGAATCCAGTTGTCTTGTTACCTTACTAATTCCTTTTTACAATACCTTTGGTTCAACACATGTTTATGGTATCTCATATTTTTCTGATTTGTAGTCGCTATCAAACTGTGGTTTCACAGTTTCACAATTGCTCCCAGTAACTCCTGTCTTCAACCGTTATTGGAGGTGTGTTTTTAGCTTGCTGCATAGCTGTGCACCTATACACAGAGTGAGAGCATCAGAGTTACTTTGAATTGTATGCTCAATGTTTTCAAACTGTTTCTTGTGTTTTATTTATATCCAGTATTTGTTTCTAAATGGGACATATGGTATATATTATTAAAGTGGTTAAGATGTTTGTCCATTTGTATGTTTTGTCATAAGTGTGCTGAACTTTCTCAACCACTGTAAAACTCCCATGCAGATGAAAATAAATGAATAAAGGGAAGATAAAAAAGTAACCCACCAGCGATCAATAATTCATTGACATACATTGTACGTTCTGCTCTGGGGGCTCTGCTGAATGGAGCTCTGAGACACTCTACACACACCTGTTCTTTCTCTCTCACAAACATAGATTGGATGCACATTTTTCGGCAATTCCAGGATCCTCTGGACTGGAGCCAGACAAAGATCGGCCCTACCTGACAACACAATTGGGGGATGAAAACTCTCACTAAACCAGAACCCTCTATCCTGAAACCTTTTTGAACGCTCTGCATCTCTCTCTCTCTCTTTCTGTGTGTGTGTCTCTCTCTCATCAATATTGCTATTGCTTTTGTGTAGCTGCTTCATTGGCCTAGAGGAAAGTTAAATGATATTCTTTGCCTGTGATCTTGCAAGTGTTAGCTTATTTTTTGAGATTTTGAGTCTTACAACATTTTACAGTGTGTTTTGTGTGTATGATTAAGTGATTGAGGGAAGACATTCCACATAATGCAAACTGAGGAAGCAAGAAAAGAAGGATGGTGAAGAAAATGAAGAGGAAGGAAGAAGAATGTACAATACACAACACCCATTACTTTTTAAATTTTAATATTCACTCCAAATAGCATGTGCATTTTTTACTCTGTTGCATCAACTGGGCTAGATAAAAATCTCTGGACGATATACTTTCATTCAGACCATCCATTCAGGGTTTCAGAGACAAAATGTTCCTTTTTTCTCAAAGTCCCTGATGACATCTAAGGGATTCCAAAGACTTTTATGTAATCTTATAAATAATCATCTCTACTGAGAAGATCAGCTCCTCTAAATCCTAGTATTTTACAACTCCTATCTGGAACAAACACACAGGTGATGCAAAAACTGGGATTTACCCCAAGAGGCATGTCTTCATGTCGTCATCGTCTGCTCCCACATCAGGACTTGGAACAGAAAAATAACAGAGAGGAACTCTTACACACTTGCTCAGAGTGTTAAAATTTACACACCGCGCTATCACACAAGCTGAGAATAAGAACCAATGCAAACCACAGCAAAACACAACAGCAGAGGTGACAAACACAGAGCAGTCCCTCAAGAGAATAAAGCTATACGAGAAGAAAGAAGGAATGTCAAAAATTCAAAAGGCAGCTACTTCAATCCAGTATCTGTCTCAGCAGACGGAAACAAGCAGAACAGCTGAAGAGAAAAAATATATATATATATCCTTCAAATAATTTACAACCCAGCATGAACAATCACATTATTATTTGATTGTGCAGATAAAAAATGAAACTTTGACATTTTTTTTCTTTTTATGCCACTTATCGCTAAGTGAGTTTTGGAGATATCGGCCGTAGAGATGTCTGCATTTTTTTAATATAATGGGACTATATGGCACTCGGCTTGTGGTGCTCAAAAAATGCGATATGGCCGATATCTTAAAAACTCGGCAACTCACACCAAAACAATCTAGATGGATAAATTGCACTACAGGTAAGACGAAAAATATGTATTTTTTATTTTGGGGTGAACTGTCCCTTTAAACAGAAATGGACTCTGTAAAGCCTTATCTGTGATTGCAGCATGTCAGCAATGTCTCAACTCACTGATCTGAAGATTGTTCATTTGCTGACAAGGGCTTACTGTACATTTGAAAGCTGACAGCTTGCAACAGTGTGCAATAAACGCATATTACAATGGGTGTCAGGAGATGTCATATTTGACATCAATAATTACAATATACAGCATTAAGTCAAACATATCAGTTAGTCATCATACTAAAAGTATGAGGACTAACATATATACTTGTCTTATACATACTGTATAAGACAAGTATAAGCTAAGCAGCTAAACACAGTAATGCTAATGTAATGAAAAAACAGTCTGATCCTACATTTTTCCTATTTTTAACACTAGGACTATAACTCTACACTACAATACAAGAACAATGTATTTGCATGTTATTTCCATGCCTTCTACTGTACATGGATCATCAACTTATGAAGATGCTGACTTTTTGCCTGGGACACGTAGCTTTAGCCTCAGTCTTTCAGTACAATATTGCATATGTAGTCATCAAGTGCAGGTTCTCGTTTTAAAATGAGTCAGTTGGAAACATTAAAAAGTCAACGGAAGACAGTGTTTTTAACCAACTCCTGGAGTAAGCAAGTAAGTAAGTAAAGTTTATTTAGTATAGCAACAGCAAGAAGCAAGACAAAGGCCAGTTCGAATAAATGGGTAACTAAGGGGGTGGGGCTTAATGAATGTCAATTAAGTGATGTCGCAAAGTTCTATGGACCAATAGGAAGGACAACAGGGTAAATTGTCCCGAGATAACAGCTGCAGCTAAACTAACAGGAGAGTCAGGGAGATGTCAATCTAGCTAGTCTGTACAAGCCCACATAGTCCTGAGAAGAGGTCTAATCAGGCAACACAAGTGAAAACACCTGTCCGGGTGGGGCCTTGAACAAACTATCCAAATAATACCAAAGGCACAAAATCTATATTTAAGATTAATATATATACTGTAAAAGAATGGCATGTTTCTGTATTAGCTGACATATCAGTTATGAATGTTTCCACAGGGGGTCAGTGCTGCAGTTAGCAGACCCATTGAGATCAAGACGAGCGAGATAAAAGACCACACAACACCTGCACCATAGCTCTGTGTGATGACACAGTAATTTACACTGATGGACAAATGAATCACACACTTGGCAAAAAATTATAATAAATAAATCAACACTAGTTTCAGTAAATTATCCCTTCAACAGAAGCTTTGCTGAGCATGAATTGTCTCCTTTGAGTGCGGATTTAATGTTATGCAAATGAATCATGCATATTTAAACTGTTTGAATAAACACAATGATTATTTACAGCAATTTGTTTCAGTGGGGCAATGCAGATTCATTTATGAATTGTTTTTACAAGAAAGAAAAAAATCCTGTGTCTGTTAGCCCTTTGCACCAGTGTTAAAGTATGATCACACTCCAATGTGCAACCCCATTTCATCTCATTGTTTGTTTTTTCCCCCAAGTATTTGATGTCCACAGATCAAATGACAATTGGAGCTTTAAATCCATTCTCTTCATGTTTGGCACATATGCTCCTCTGCATGCACTATTCAGTAGATCTGCTTCACTGGCAATAAAACCAGGCAGGAGGTGATTTATTTATTAGGAATAACAAAACCATTGCGGTGCTGCAGATAGCACAAAGTGCTTCATGGGCGCCACCATATATCATCCTGCAGACAATGTGGAGGGAGGTAGAGGCTGCAGAAATGAGAGGTGGTAGCAGTGGTCAACTTCAGGTGCAATTTCACTCAATTAAGCGGATGAGGAGGAACCAATATGCCTTAACAAGCTACCCACACTCTATTGCAGCCATACTGTACAGTTATAATGATATTTGATGCCCACTGAAAACAGCAAGGAGCACAAACTCTCCTGTAAGCAGCATACATGACCTTTAGGATGCAGGTGATATAACAGAAATAGACAGCAGTGGGTAGAGCTCTATGTATGTAGACACAGTTCTTCTGTTTCTGTTTGTTTCTGTTTGTTCTTCCATTCTGCATTGATGAGTAAACAGTTATGATACTGCATGGGAATAATCTATAATAGAGTGAGTTTGCATGTCTCTCAAGTATTTTAGAAATACAATATAGCCTAACTCACAAAGTTTTAAGTTGAAAGTCTCAGAAAGACAGCAGGTGTTGGCAATCCTCTAGAAGTTCTGAGATTATCATAATGCCTGGGAGGGACACATAACTCTCCATGATGTTGTCAAATGTATTTGACTTTAAGAAACATGATTACTGATGAGGTGACATTGCTGTGAAATATTGCCTTTGCATGAAAGAGGAGGTAAAACAGACACAAAACCACAAACCAAAAAGTGGGAAAATCTGGCAGACAGAAAGGATGTAGGAAATATACATTGAGGCTAAACTGTTTATGACATTCTGCTCCTCTTTTTCCTCCTCCTCCTCTTCCCTAGAGGAATGAGAGAGTCATCCCCGGTTATCATCTCCTGCACATTAACGCTTCATTACCAGAGTATGAACAATTAACACTGGCCGTAGAGTGTCAGAATTCAGGACATAATGAAACAGCTTTAGGAAGTTTAATTCTGAAAACCTCTCAACCAGTGATAAAGTGAGCAGCTGGTAGTTCAGGATATAAAGGGGTTGGATGAGAAGTGGCAAGGCTATTAAAATTTTCCCACAAACCCATCATTCTGACCAACACTGGTGTGAGGCGGATTAGAGGTGGATTTGTTGGCTAGGCAGGAAGTTATTGGTATTTTTCTCAGCAACTCATTCACTTTTTTTCAGACAAAAGCCCTACAGCAGCCCTTACAAAGTCTGAGTGACAGCTCTTCGCAGCCAAAGCAACTTGATGACAGGTGCCCTCATCAAGCAGCAAGGACAGAGGGCTTGTTTACCTGAAGAAAGGTGAGGAAATGTAAATGAATGTGCTAGAGATACAGCATAATTAATAATCTGACATACTGTCTGCTGAATATAAGTTTTAGCTTCATGAGTTTGTTGGGTACTTCTAACCCCACTTTTATTGAACTCTTTTACAGTATTTCTCCACAGCAGTACTTTCTTTTTCCAAATACTGTATCTGTTATATAACACCCGTGGGATGCTCTAAAACTACTAGATTAGTCAACTTTTCTTGTTTTCCTCAGGCTGCTTCGAGTCTCACATAGGCAGACCCTGAACAGTTTTTAATTTTATGCTGTAAAACAGTGCAAGCGTTCAGTGTCAACAAACAAAAACAAAAACATGCACACAACGGCATTCAGGCATTCACATATACATAATTTTTCACACGCCCATTCAACATGCAGTATAATGATGGACTTAGGGGTCTGGCTGAGCAGATAGTCTCAGTTGAAATCGATTCCACCCACAGATTATTTCACATACTATTCAGCAAAAACACGACAAGCAAACCACAGAGGAAGACCGCAGAGGGTATTACAGTTTTTCATACTAAATCTATATAACCTTGTACAGCCTACGATTTCTTGTCTATTATGAACTACCATATGCAATGCATTCTGTGTTATGCAAGTAACAGCTAATGTACTCAAGAAGATATGAAGAGCGGGCTACTGAGTTCTGGTAAGCTCGCTTCTTTCTAACTTCACACCACCAGATTTTCATTTTCAAATGAGACCAACTGACGCTGACTCAAATGACATCACTTGAGGCAAATTATCCCATTTTGCGCAGCTCTCTCTGAAGCCACAAAAGGCTTTATACCTTAAACACCATAAATACCATAAACAGACTTTGATGTGTAAAATTGGTGGAGTTCCCCTTTAATTTGAGTACGCCTCTGATGTGCCAAATTCAAATATGTCGTATGAGATAATTATGAGAACAAATACTCAAAACACGTTTTTTACAAATATCTAAAACAATTTTTAGATAAAATGTTGTTTTCTACATAACTCAAAGACCTCTTCCAACTGTTCTGATTACTTGAAACTTTGCACAAACATTGACTATGGCCACATCTGCATCATATATTAACATGTTTACAGAATATACTCTGTGCTCATAGATTTCTATAGTGGATCATAGATGATTTTGCAAAAATCTGATCTTAACTGTGTTTTTTGGGCATCAGTGTCTGGCTACCACATTCTTTGGTGGGTCTGCCCATTGTTGTTAAGCACAGGATCCCCACATGTTCCCCTCCATAATACTGACATATGTTGCATCAGCTGAACAGTATAAAGCCTCATCGCTGTGTGAATGCTGGATCCATCTGTCAACTGCAAGGCATTCAAGTAATTTTCTCACCCATGTGTGCCTCAGTAGTACTGTTACTGTTAATGATGTCTTAAAAACTAAAGTAAATAATTAAAACAACACATCTTGTTTGCTGTTGTGGAGAGTTATCAAATTAATATTCAGAGGCAAATCAGCATTTCACCGGCTGATTCACTGTAAAGTAATGTAATCGAGTTGTCGTGGAGATATGGAGATAGTTTGTACGTTTGACTCACTTCCTGAAGGTTGGTATGGATCCCTGTAAGGATCGTCCAGGAGACGTCCCTGACCCGTGGCTTTGTCCTGACAGCAAGCTGTCTGTTTCAAAGGCAAACATCCCATCACGGTCGTCAGGAACATCCAGGAACTCCCCGTCGCTCCACACTCCCACTGTGCCATCCATCGACTGGTATCTGATCTCTATAGTAACGCTGGTCTGAAAACAGAACACAAGTAGATGAAAATTAACTTATATTATCAGCAGATAGTTAATAAACCCTCACTTCCATAAAGGTCACAGTGGAGTTATTTAACTTCAAAGCACTTGGAGGAAAGATCAGTTATCAAGCTCCTCTCCTGTGGAATCACATCCCAGTTTGGGTTCGGGAGGCAGACACCATCTCCACATTTAAGAGTAGGCTTAAGACTTTCCTCTTTCATAAAGCTTATAGTTAGGGCTGGCTTGGGTGAGTCCTGAACCATCCCTTAGTTATGCTGCAGGTGTTGCAGGAGCTGCAGAGACTGGATCTTTGGTTGTGGGCCACCTGCTGGCCCGGTGTTCCTGCTCGACAACTGCTACTACAGTTGTTATTATTAGTCTTATTATGATTATTATCATTATTATTCCTATCACTATCATTCCTATTATTATTACTTTATTAATATGAATATTACCACTACCATGAAATAATTATTTAAACATTCTAGGTGGAATATGCATTGTACTTCCCTCTCCAATCCTGTAGTAAAAGAGTCCAATGAAATTACAGAACAACACCTTAAGACTTAGTCTTGGCTTATCTATAGCAATCCATTTAATTGTGTTTAGAAAAAGCTCTCAGTATGTGTAACAAACTTTAACAGGACTATAAATCATCTCCTCTCGCTGGTATTTGCTGGGGGAATTCAGATTGACATTAAGTGTTAGTTTAATCCAGGCCAGAAACAATGGTGACACTGTAGTTTGTCTTTGGTGTCTTCTGGGAACTCGTGTTTGGACAAATATTATCCTCCTGACAATGCCCTCATCTTTATTACGGAGTGGCCAATTTATTTTACTGACAAAGACGGATGAGGAGAAAATATACATGGGGCTCTTGTTCACCTTTCTCCCTCCATCTCTCTATATGTCGCTCTCTCTTCCTCACATCCTCACAAGACAATTGCTGTAGTCCACGAGGAGTTAGATTTGTCACTACCACACCAGTGCAGTTGTAGATGAAAGAGAAGTTGGATTTAATTTTGCCAGTTTCTTCCTGCAGGGATGTACAGTGCTGAAATTCTCTTAATTGTGTGTGTGTGTGTGTGTGTGTGTGTGCTTTGATGTGTGTTCACGAGAAGCCACTCACACATATGTCAGTATGTGAGTGTATGTGTGTGTAAGCCCTAAGGCACTCCCATGCTGTGTGTCAACATCTCAGAAACATCACATCAGCACTCCCAGCTCCACTAGCACAATTCTGCACCCCGGGGTGCTTTAAAACCTCACACAATTAAATTCTCCCTCACACACCCTATTGCACTGCTTTCATTTACACATGCATATTCACTCTAACATGTATTCACCAGCAATTATCCTCACACTCATCCTTACCATTGAGCTACTCTCAGTTTAGCTGTTCTAAACACAATTTCCAATCAATAGAGAATATCTGGATTAATGTTAATGGCAAGCACCTTAATGTGCTGATGTTGCTATTTCCATCAGATCCTTGTTGGTGTGCAGGTCTTAAACAGCGGTGCATTTATAAGCCAGATGATAGCTATTACTTCTCCTATTGTCAGCTCTGCAGGTGCATTGGAAGATTTATTTCTCCATTTAATGTTCCTCTATTTGCTTGTGAATGCATTTTGCCGACTAACACAATTCCTTTCAATTCTACTGCTGCAAGGTAATTCACATCATTTTACACCTATAAACTGTTTGATTTAAGCTTTTGTAAACTGTTTTTTGGACTCTAGTTTCCCCTTTAATTTCCCCTTAGCTTTAAGATTGGAAAATCCACCTTGTTCAACAATTTCTGACAGTAAATATCTTCTGTATCAGCTTGTCCCAGTGCTTTATTGAAGCTATATGATTAAATACTGCTAAGGTTAGGGCAACAGGCAGACAGAGAGTGAATATAAACGCCCCACACTGGAGTACAAGACACAGCCTGTTGCTCTTATACATTGTGCATTTTGAATTGAACAGATAATTACACATTTTTGCCAGGAATTTTTATTAAAAACGGAAATCTGTAACACAGGCACGCTTCACATACACATGCTCAGCTAACTAGCTACAGGTAACGTCTGTACAGTCGGTATATTGATTGTTTGCATTACTAATTAAATGTTCCCAACCAGAGATAGTGCCGATATGAACAGGCTCTCCAAAAATTTGTAGATTGTTGACACTCCAGTGTGAGAGCAGTGTTTAGCTTTACCTTTATTGACGTGTTGTTATCATCGATGAGTGTGTCGGTCAGCTCTAGGTGTCCTTCCTCAGCCACCTTCTGAAGTACCATACAGAAAGTCCCCACCAGTCTGCAGGAAAACACCAATAGTGAGCCACTCATCGTAAAAAAGAAATCAGTGAGATCAACACATGGCATTAGATCAATACATGGTGTTTTTGTCCTTTATTTCTCCTCTGCCACCCATATGTTTACATCTATAGTCTTTTTTTAGTCATTGTCACATCGCTAGTTTATCTACTTTGCATCTGTTCTCCCCCACTCTGTTTCACAGTGTGTAGGTGAGTGTGTGTCAGTGATAGAGTCATGAACAGACTGCTGTGTGGTGGGTGGTGATGGATATGTGCTGTGACAGACACTGAGAAAGTGCTATACTGCTTTGTCACCAGCTCACTACAATATGTCACTCCTCAAAGCAATTTAAAGGAAGTAGATAACAGCTCAAACAGACACACACACATTGTCGATCATTCTTCCTTTCACATAGCATCTCCTCTTTGTTGTCCTTATTTTGTACACAACTGTGAGAAGTGTAAATTTTGCTAAATCGATCCTCATCCATTGGAGATAAACAATAGATCCAAACAATATCAAAGTGTTAATACATAGGAGATTAAGATCATTAAGATCATCATATTTTTTTAAAAATACATGTACTGTTTTTAATAGTTGTTTTGTTTTTGCTGAGTCAGAACGTATGTAGCAATAGCGGTTCAGTGTTTTCAAGTTGTGTTGGAGCTTCTTTAATTTTCATGTGGTAATGGCATTGTTTCAGCAAATATAATTGATTTTTCATTAATTTGCAGTGCTTACTGTGAACCACAGCCATCACTGTAATGCACTAAATGTGAATGTTAAAGCTCTATAGAAAATATTTCCATACTAAAAGGTAACCTGTGGAGTTTTTGACGACTAGTAGAGTGGGCCCTTGTTTTGTTTGCCGGCGCAATTCACATCCTGCCGCTGGTTTCATGCTGTTCCACTGATCAACAGTCGGTGGCAGTAACACGCAAACAAGCATAGCAATGCGCCAACAAAGGAAGGTAAGAAAAAGACTACTAGCAAGTAAACATGGATATAAACAATGCATGATTTAAAACATTTTTTTTAAATCGGCTTTGCGAATTTCAAATGCATTCAACATGTTTATTAGACCAATGCATTTTGGTGCAAAAGACTGAATGTAAACATAACTTTTGTTTAAAAGAAAACTGCACATGGCACTAACATATCAACACAAAGTTGCTAATACTGCTGATCCCACTGAGAATCGGCTCTCCCCTTTGTACCTTTAGGTGCGTTCAACTTATTGGTTTGGTTTGTTGCAGTCAACGACCTGCCTGTATAAAACTATGAGCACCAGCTCCCAGCACAAGAGCTCAAACCAGCTTATTGTAAACTACCTGCCCTGTCTGAAGTAGTGTTTTCCTCACAAAATACCACAATAAGCACCATTAAGAATACATTTGAAAATGTTGGTGTGACATTAGCGAAATTGTTATTATATCTAAATATCTCAATTAGGAAATGCCACCCATCAGGTAGCACATCAAAGATAATGCTAAATAATATATCCAAAAGCTTCTACTGTGCAAAACGCAGGTCTGCAGACATTTCAGAGAGCTAACTGTCCAAAGCATTCAACACATTTCAGCACCAGGCAGCAATTTTCAGCCACTTCTCTTAAGCTCTTATCAATGCCCCCAAGGACAGGTAAATAAATGGATAAAGACTCACACATCATTCATTCACCCAATACATTGAATGAAAAGGTTTTTCTTTTGCTTTTGTTTTCTAAAGTTGGCTGTTAAAGAAAAGTTCTCTCATTTTTATCTTTATTTAAAAGTAAAGCTGAAGGCGGCAGAGACTGACTTAGATCCAACTTCAGCATGTACAGCATGGCATTTTTGCATTTAACAGTAACTTTTTTTCTTCTAAATGTGCATAAAAAAAACCACTTACAAATTTAGATGACTAAATTAATGAAATTTAAGTCGGACAAGGTAAATTGAAAGATTAACATGTTTGATCACTCATATGGAAGTGCCTGGAAGCAAAACAAACATTGATACCTCATGTCAGCCAAAGTCCTTCTTTCAAGGTAATTAAACCCAAATGTATTGGATATAGAGCTATATTGTCAATGCACAGTATTTTTTAACCCTCACATAACCAACTCTGCAATCGTAAAACTGTCTTGAGTTGTCCGATGACGTGAGCTAAGCAAGTCATAAAGATGGGAATCTTTCCAATCTCTGAAGTCCGTACAGTACAAGAAATCCTTCAGACTAAATAGCAGAATACGTTGTTTGTCCATTCCCTCTAGAACGACACATAAAAGCGTTTTGGTCAGGTTTAGGCACAAAAACAACTTGGTTAGGTTTAGGGAAACATCATGGTTTCGGTTAAAATAAGTACTTTGTTAAGGTTAAGGGGACCTTTGCTGTCATGGTTACAGCAATAGCTACATGGTTACGTTTCAGAACAATTGTGGTCATGCTTTAAAAACAAACATCGTTGACTGTCGATTTGAAACAGGAAATGGACAGCGGTCTCCCATGTTAAAGTCCAATGTTTTGTTGACCCATCCTTCCATCCCCCTGACCTTTATTGCTTTTGCTTTGCTCCAGTTACGACTACGGCCGCTAGAGGGCTTGAACGTCACTTGAACTTGAATGTAAACACATGTTATTTGGGGCACTTACTGAAACAACTGGTGATGTCATTCTTCTTGGGAGGACAGTCTTATACAGTACCATATTATATGAATGTGGTATTAGGCACAGAAAACACATGATTCAAGAAAAATGCATATGTGGCTTCAACAGACAGAAGCCTTTGAAGAGACAATTTGTGGAGGAAGTATAATAACATGAAATTCAGTCCCTCTCTTTAATGTTTCCTCAAAGAACACTTGAGGAAACAGAATAGGAGTCTTTGATTGTTGTCGCTGTAAGATTATCACACATAAGGCTAATTTCTATGCTGGATCAAATATTCTTCTATTCTATCAACAGTATACACTATAACAGTGGGAAGAAACCCATTATAGTCCCCATTCAGCTAGCCAATTAGAGCCGGTGAATAATTTAAAGAGTTTCTCCCAAAACAGTGTGTTGTTCACAGAGCAATCAGTCACACACTAAGAACATGCACTGCAGCCCACACTGAGCCACAGCCATATATCCTTTCTACTATAATAGTCACTAGCTTTACACACACACACACACACACACAATGCCGGTAACATGTGGACACACACCCCGGTAACATGTGGATTGCAAATACAGCTGTGTTTAACATTTAATAATTTATACATACAAAACATTTATAAAATGGAGTAGCAAGACAATCATTAGGAAGAACAGACATACAATCACTTGGCTGGATATGAGTCCACAGGGAGAGATCATATCGTAAAACGTGTATACGATCAATAGGTTACTACTTGGCATGCACACACACACACACACACAGTGACAGACGAGATCCACAGGGATCGCTGCTAACGATGTGAGCTTCCCAAAAGCATTATAGAAAATGACAGTCAGACGAAAGTCAATGAGTACAGTACACGCAAACACACACATGCTGTACTGTACAAAAGCACACCTGCACCTCAGTATGAAAAAACAACAAATACTATCTTATTAAATTTAAACCACAGAATAACAACAAAGGCAGTAGGTCGTTTTCAGTGAGCAAATAAAGAGTGCGCTGTTTATTACCTGCTAATATTCTTTCCCTCTCCCTAGATTAACTGTATGGGCAGGAATTCTCAGGCTCAACTACTCTTGCTGCAACTGATCTTCGTCCAAAAGCTTCACGTCTGGGCTGATTAATTTCTCCTCAGGAAAATGTGAACCTATGCTTTGTTTAAGTGGGATACCTGAATGGCTCAGTGGTTAGCACTGTTCTCTGGTTGGGGTTCCGTGTTAAGTCAAAAGGTTCAGAGTTCAATTGCATCGCTCACATGAGCAAATAAACCAAATAAATTAAGTCCCTGTAATTGGACACAACTTCCAGCTTCCACTAGACTGTCTGGCTCACGCAGGTGTATGGTGTTTGCCCTTTATGAATTGCTGACACATTGTCAAGTTCCCATTCACTGCCTTTGTCAGTGAGGATGGAACCTTTCTACACATGTACATTGTTTACAACTTTGTATCTTACCAAATTCAAACACTGTGTACATGTTGCTCATGTGGACACAGGTGGTTATGCCTGTTCTTCTTCCTTGCTGACATAGAAACTTCTGGCCTAATCCTTCTTCACCTTTCCCTTCCTTCAACTTACAGATTCTCCCTTAATTTGTGTAACCATAAAATATATCCTAATGCTGAACTAGCCCTGCTGCCACTAATATTGTAAAAATCTTAGAGCTACAAGCTTTAGTTTTTTGTAAGCAAACTTCTCAAGAAAATGTGAACTTTTGTGATATGTGATATCTGCCGGCTCAGTGGTTAGCACTGTTCTCCTAATCAGGATCCTGGAAGTCAAGTCATAAGAAATTCGGTCCCTCTCTTTAATGTTTCCTCAAAGAACACTTGAGGAAACACAACAGAATAGGACTCTTTGATTGTTGTCGCTATAAGATTATTACACATAAGGCTAATTTCTATGCTGGATCAAATATTCTTCTATCCTATCAACAGTGGGAAGAAACCCAGAAAATGTGAACTTTTGTGATATGTGATATCTGCCGGCTCAGTGGTTAGCACTGTTCTCCTAAAAGTTTGAGATATGTTCTCCTGCTTTTCTATAGTCAATATGCGTTCTTCATGTAACAGCCTCAGCTGCAGCTTGCCAGCTCTCACATGCATTTTCTTCAGGAAATGCAATCTCTAGTCTCTCTCTCTCTTTATCTCCATCTCTGTCCTCACCTATATTTTTTTCTCTCCTCTGGAGTCGGTGGTGATGAATTCAACGTACAGTAGAAAGTGAGGCTACATTTGTCAGCAGAGCTTCAAAACTTGATAATGAGGTAAATTTGGACCTTCAGAACTTGACTTCACTTTGAATCCCAGTTATATATATAAAAAAAAAAGTATGTGCTTCCCCTCAGGCGCTGGCAGATGCTTTCTCTGTGAAGGTGCATATCTGCCAGGCTCCCCACTGAATAACTCCATGCTCAACTTTACAGGCTTGACATGACTCAAGAAGAAAGTCAATGAGGAAAACAATGGGTTTTGTGCAGTAAACTTTTTCTTTGAAGATAAATACAAACTTCTGCACCTCTGATCAATATCACTGAAAATACTAACCCACCGCAGTATAATCCACTCTTTCCTTTCCTAGACAGTGGTGATCAATATGTCCGGGCTACTTAGAAAAGCAAATTATCTGTCATTTCCTTTCAGCCATTGTAACGTGTGTACAAGTGCTGAATAATTGAACTGCGCAGGGCCTATCATGTTCTGGCTCACTTTTTAGCACTTCAAAAGGTGGCATTCATTATTGATTGAAGTTCTGCAAACAATTTACTTTCATCTGCTCTATAATTCAGAGCTCCATTCCCTTTCAATTTGTATTATTTTTCTTTGTGAGCCTCAGGTTTCTTTTGTAAATCGAGGCATGACTATGACGAAATCGCTGGCTCAAGTGAATTTGAGAAGAGGTGAGCAACTTTGAAATGTAAAATATTTTTCCAAGTCAAACAGAGTTGTTCTGAAGGTTGCTCTAATCCACCACAACTGCTGGTAACTCAGCTGGAGGACAGTAAACATAAGATTGTTCAGCAAAAATGTCTTTCACTGGTGTTCGAGGATAAATATCTATTGATTCACATGGATGCAATCAATCCTCCAGTGTTTCTCCTTTTCACACACACAGACAAGCATAATAAAATATTTTAACCACAAACAATAGCAAAGGCTATTAAGATGAATGTTTCGCTATCAGTGTACATCAGTATGCCATGTCAATATGAGTTTGTGGTTAGAAGCAGTAACGTTGCTCTTGTTGATCTCATTCCTACATGCAGAGCGTTGTTCCAGCTTCACAACAGCATGCAGGACAAAATAAACATAAAAATATGTTTGTGTTCATATGTATACACAGTATGACCCACATTTGTTTTTTTTCAAATGTCAGTCTGTAGAAAGTGAGAGAGAGAGAAAGAGGAAATGATGGGGCTGTTTGTTTTGAATGACATACAGCAGAAAGCATGACATTTTTTTTCAGTGTCCATCAATGATGTCCATCAATATACTGCAATATTTACCATGAACCAGTGCCTGGTGTTTTAAAGATACAATTAGGGCTGGGTGATGTGGATAATTTTGATATTACTATATTGGTATATATTGTGATATTGTCATAAAATAACCATGTCTGTTTTTGCAAATTAGATAAAGGTGCTTGTGTCTGAATGTCTGTACCAAATTTCATGGCAATCCATCCAGCAGTTGTTGAGATTTCAGTCTGGACCAAAGTGATGGACTGACAGACAGACCGACTTTACCTTCCCTAGAGCCAAGCTGCGAGCATGTCTAAATGTCAGTGAAATATAGAATCTAAATATGACAAAAATGTGTTTATGCTTCTAGTAAAATACAAAATTAAATAAGGTTGGTGTTTGTAAGCTTTTTAAAGAGGCCATATTATGCTCATTTTCAGGCTCATACTTTTATTTTGGGGGTCCTACTAGAATAGGTTTACATGCTTTAATGTTAAAAAAACACATTATTTCTCTCATACTGTACATTGCTGCATTCCCTCTGTTCACCCTCTGTCTGAAACATTCCATTTTAGCTCCCTAAAAAAACCCAGTCTGCTATCAGAAATACTCAGAAATACTTTATTGATCCCCGAAGGGAAACTCTTTAGGAGCTACGGCAACAGGCAGCATGCGGGCTGGCGCATGCACACTAATGATTGGTCAATGCTTAGAATGCTTAGAATGTGTGTCTGAAAAGACACGCCCCGTAGAAGTGGACCTGGATTCCTAAGGCTTCCTGATCAGCTGGAAACACAGCTGTAGCTATGGTCACCATAGCAGGCATTATGCGAATGTTAGAATGTGTTACATAGTGACATAGACAAGTAATGGAATAAAAGGCCGAAATACAATCAAGGCGTTTCAGGAGCAGTGATTTCTGTGGGAGACACTAACTCCCTAAGGTGTGGACTTTGGGCTTTGTAACTTTGCAGGCCTTTTACTTACACAAAAAAGCCATATACAACTAAAGGAAAGGAGAAAACCCAAAACGCATAATATGGCCACTTTAAGAATAACCTATAAATTGTTGAGTCTCAATGTGAACAGCTTGAAGGGATTGTATACTTTTGAAGCCAGAAAAGCACTGTTGCTGGGCTACAATTCTATGTCCTGTGGCCAAACAAAAACCGTAAAGATAAACGGGGATGATTTGATTTAGTGCTGAAATCAGGAGAAGAGAAAGAACAAAGAAGATTAATTTGAGCAAAGAGCATCCATGTGAATTGTAAACAGCCTTATCTCACTTCTGAGAAAACTGGTTGCCATAAAACTCTAAGCTAATTTTAAAGATAAGACAGGGAAAAAGTCAAAAAGTCTAACATATTGAAATTGTATACTCATTGTATACAACAGCAAAAGTAGTTCAAAAGTGTTGCAGAGTTTCATATCTTTTTCAAAGGAGAACACAGAGCTTGTATACCACACGAATTTTAAATAACATATTGTTCTTTCTGATTGCTCAGTGTTTGGGTCAGTGATTCTGTCTGCAGAGCAGGAGCAGAACAGATGAACATTTTTAGTATTCAAGGCTGACGTTCAGATGAAATTATTGCAGTCAGTCTTGTACTTATCTGGTACAAGAGGAAATATCACTTTTAATCTGCTACAATAAACAATCTGAGCTTTGTATTTAGAAGCTGCTGTGATCTAACCTCCTGAATTAAATGGTGTTACAATACCGCAGTAAATCAATGGCATTCTAATTTATTAATAGCATGAAAAAATATCAAATCACTCCCATTTTACACTGTCATTGTATGAGCTCTATGTACCAGCATAATTAGGCTTTGCTTTCATTTCATTATTCCTGGACTATTGCACTGTTCTATTCCTGTCTTAACCAAAAAGCTTTCAGGCTCGAGACTCTCCTAAACTCATTTGGGCTTTTAAGTTGAATTTAAAGACACATAACCCCAATTTTAGCCTATCTACACTGGTGGCTACATTTTAGCCACCTGTACATCCTCCCTATACTTTTAAATATTTTTTATTATTAACTTTTAAGTCACTTCATGACCTAGCACCTAGCTACACTGCAGAGATTTTATGTCTATATGTGCCACATGTAGCCTGCGCTCAGACTTAAAACAATGTTAAAACAATATGTTTGTGGGGCATGTTGCTTCAAGTACAGGTGAAACATGAAATAACATCCGGGAAGTCCAGCCAGAGTAATAGATCTGTGAGTTTGAAAGCTTATCAGACACTGTAACCCTGCACAGAGGTTTTTAAAACTGTGACACAGGATTTTACCACACTCGCGAGGTAAACAGTAGAAAAGCAGCATTCACACAAAGTAGTCCACCACGAATGTGCACTTGCACGTATTGAGTGGCCAGCATCACATCTGGTTGGATGACATCACGTTGAGTTGATCAAGATTAAACTCGCATTTTTTTGGCAGAGCCCTTTGCATTGGCACCCTTGCCGCATTGACAGACTGGTCTCATTCAAGCGAATTAAGGGGTTCCGTTTTTGACGCAGTGCTACAGCTGCTTTGAATGCGTCCTTACCTGGTCCCCATGTCCAAGCTAAAGACCAGATGTGTGTCATATTTTAAACAACTTTTCTCAACATGCTTTTATTTGAAAACCTCAATCTTTAATTTTGATTCTTAAGGTCACGATTCATTTCAAAATTGATTCTCAAATCAAAATGGATTCTTGATTCAACAAGGTTGTTACGGTCTGAAGAAATATGGAAATTTGTATGTGGGACTGGATCCTATGACGGTCCTTCAGAAGACTTGAAGGCATACAATCCCTCCCAAAATGGGTCTGTCTAGTCTCATAGAGATAAAAAATAAAAATGCAGACATGTCAAAACGACCTTGTTGACAACATATGATGTATTTGGGCTAGAAATGTGGACTTCAGGAGGATTCAGCCCTTGAATTGGGAAACAGTGACAGTGCTCCTCATGCACTGAACTTGCTGCAAAACATTTGATTAGACAAGTCCATTTCTAATTCCAAAGACCCCCTGATGTTCCTCCATGGACCCTCTGGAAGTCACTGACCTCAGGTTGAATCGTACAATCATATAACCTCCTCTTTGCTCCAGTGCTCAGTAACTCACACACAGTGTACTCCACAGCGTGCAGAATACAAAAGCATATCTCTCAGCTACAGGGGAAAACAGATGATAAAACATGGTCTATATGCCACTAGAGCACAGAGGCCATCATGCATCATTGCTTTCTCTTTGTGTTGTGGTAATGCGATCGCACTTGTTGTCGCAGGGTGTGACACACTGGCCTTACGTTACCGTTGGTGCAGACAGTGATGAAGCAGATCAGTTACCCTGGTAATGATGCTGCCTGTGGACATATGGAGCAGGTGTGAGAACAACACAAGCTATGACTCATCTTGAATTATTTACCCACTTAAATGAGTGCCGGGGTGTGTTTATGTGCGTGTGTATTGCTAATTAGCACTAAACACAAAGTATGTAATTAGTTTTGCAGATATTTGGACAAATTAAAATTATGACCTGATGAAAGATGAAAAGTTAAGGGATCACCAAAGTTACTATAATTCATCCTGAGGGGGACCTAAATGTGTGTACCAATTTTCATGGCAATCCATCCAATAGTCTATTAGATGTTGAGATACTTCACAGGATAAGTGATCATTTGACCTGCTGGTGGCACTAGATAAAAAGTGAGGAGATTGCCAGAGTCATTAGGATGCATCCTCTGGGCACCATGAATTTCTGTACCAAATTTCATGGTAATTCATAGTGCAGTTTGTGAGATATTTTGCAAAAAAAAAAAAGAAAAAAAATGTCAACCTCATGGCTGAAGTCAAAGGAATGCCAAATTCACTAGGTGTTATCCTCTGGATACCATAAATGTTAGAACAAAATTATATGGTATTCGATGCAATACTTGTTGAGATATTTCAGTCTGGACCAAAGTGGTGGACTGACCGACAGACAAACGCCACGCTAGCTGAGACAGAAAATGGCCAACATGAAATGCCAGATTGAATAATGAAGAGAAATGGCAATTCAGTCTGATTATCAGGCTAGTTGGGTTGCAAACTGAGTTTCAGCTATCCTACACTTGCTGACCTTCTGTGAATTGTCATGTGTGACTGGGAAATTCTCGTCCCATTCCTGTTTTCTTCTTCCACACAATGGCACCAGAAAATTCATGTTGACAGTTAAGAGCTGCTTTGATGTAGAACTAATACAACATCTGTCTGCACACCTGTCACTGGCTTTTAGCTCTGAGTCGTCTTTGTAAGTGAAACCTACAGTACACACATTCACACACAACTACAGTCACACACGAACAGAGAAGATAAGGTCACACAGATAAAATACAAAGACAGTAGTACACACACATACATTACCACCCACATACACAGAGATGAGCAAACTAAGTTTTAATGACTGTGTGGGCGACATAATGTGTTGAGGACACATTATGTCTGGACACATCAACCAAGTTAAGCGCAGCAGCTGTAACGATCTGATTGAATTTGTTACGGACACAGGAGACGGACAGGCTTCCTGGCACAACCAGATCTTTCAGATGTGGACACATCAGCCTGAGGGGCTACAGTGCAAACAACACTTCAAGGGAAACCAAGATGAAGAAAAACAAGAAGAAGATGATGAGGAGGAGTAGAGGGAAATTACTTAATTAGCCAGTTTCCACCATTGCCTCTGCACAAATGATTTCTTAGAAGTAATTAAAAGTGCTGTGCAGGGCCATTGAAGCAGGTTTGAGTATTAGTGCATTGCTCATTAATGTAAGAACTGGAAATGGCTCATAATTGAAATACATCCTCCTCAGCTTGGGATTTGTCAGTAAAAACATACAAAGCATGACAGCAAAATGTGTGTATTGTAAATATTCTCCTTCAATAAACTTGTCAAGCCAGTATTATATCAAACACACACTGCAAATAATTACAGCATAAGACACGTTCGACAAGTGATCCCAATTGCCTCATCCACTAAAGCAACCTGGTTGTTTTTCATGATCTGATTGTTTGGAGAGTGACAAATGTGCCTATTACTGAGGATCTAATGCTGTTTCATTATCTCCACTCCCCTCCTGATGTGAAACTCATTCATGGTCAGCTCTGTGGTTTGCAGTTTGTTATTGCACACACAATTGAGTCAATTTAGAACAAGCTCTCAGGGAATCTGAGAAACATGCACCGTGTGACAGACTGAATTGGTCACAGGTTGCGACAGGAAGGCAGGAAGGGCACTGAAACCCTTTACTCTAAAATGTTGTTTGGTGTGGTAAATGTGATTTAAGGACAAGCTGGGAGCAGTAGCGCACCTTACCTGTTGGAAAAGACTTTGCTGTAATTGTACACTTGGATCTCCAGCATCTCGTTTCCATCCAGCCTGCTGGCAATAGGCCATCGAAATGTCTGAAAAAAAAGACAGAATAGGATGGGTTTAGAAGACGGTAGAGCTGCAATTTAAGATTATATTTATTATCAATTAATCAATCAATTATCTTTTGGATTCATCAAAAAATGGTTTAGTCTATAAAATGAAAGAAAATAGTGAAAACACCCGTCATATTTCCCGGAATCCAATGTGACATCTTCAAATTGCTTGTTTTGTCCGACCAACAACAACACCAACAACACCAACACCCAAAGAAAATGAATTTACAACAACATATAACAGAGAAAAGCACAAACCCTCATAATTTGAGAAGCTGGAACCAGAAAACGCTTGACATTTTCACTTTATGATTAATCTAAACAATTCAAAACCAAATATTATGCTTCTTGTTGTCAGTTGTCTCAATTCTGTCTGAGCGGGGCCCACAGTGTCAGGCTGTCTGAAATAACTCCCTATTTACTATAGTGTACTATATTTACTGTCTGCCATTTTATTTGAGTGTCCGAATTCTGACTGTCTACATTTATCCACTTTAGTGCCCTCAAAAATACAGACGGAACGAAACAAGTAATGTCCATGGCATGTACACTGCTTTCTGCTAACAATCCCACAAGGCAATGCTCTGCGTTTTAGTGTATAATGTGTAATAGGGAGTAGAGAATGTGAGGGAGTGGTTTTGGATGCATTCTCAGACTCAAACCCCTGCTTTAAGTAAACCAGAGTCCACAAACAGATTCAAAGTCTCATGTCAGTATACACATGTTCCTCTGAAGTGTCCTTGAGTTTAAAAGAATCCCTACCAGCTACAGAGATGCTGTTCTGGAGGGAATAAAATATCATAATGTTTTATTTATCACTATAAACATCTCCAGGTCCTATAGCACTGACTAAGAGTACAGATAAGCTTTTTTGCTATAAAGGTAAAACAAATCCAAGCAAAACTGTATGGTAATGAATTCTTGAAAATGTCCTGGTTATCCTTGAGAAAAGGCCCAGGTTGTGAGAAGTGTGAAAACAGTTTTGAAACATAACCCTCCTTTGGCATTTTCACTTTAATTAGCACTGAAATGACAGTTTTATGAGATTTCAGGTGGCTCATTTCATGTAGCTTTGACAAGAAAAGGAAAAAATAACCACATATTTGTATTAAATCATTTTCACCACAAATCTCCTCAGTGATGTCTTTACTAATTGGCTTTGTCAGGCTGACACTCAGTGTGGTACTTTCACTGTTTTTCACACCAGTAAGCATACATATACAAAACATCTCTCTTTATATATCACATATCAGATCACAGTTATAAAATCAAATAATCTATAAAAAGTACTTTATAAAAGGATGAAACATACTACTTATAGCTAATAGGAAAATCAGTAACAACAAGACAAGAGTCATAAACAGACATTGGATGAGACAGGTTTAAACAGCCTGCACCCATCACACAGGTTGTTCCAAAGTCTCCTCTTTTTTAATCCACATTTCTGAATGAGCAATAGGATTCAATTTAAAGACTGGAGGCTGTAAAATGGATCCTGTGGGATTAAATGGTCTGTGATAGAACTCAGTACCTGCCAAACATCATCTGAGCTGTGAGAATGATGTTTTAAAACATTCAAATTAATTGTAAATGGCTAATTTAGCCAAACAGTTGCTGTAAGAATTCTTGTAATTGTATTATTCAATAATAGCATTGATGACTTTGTCCTGATAATCAGTTTACGTAAACTGCATATTTATGATGTGATAAATTTTAAAACAGTGCAAATCATGTATGCTTATATGTATGTACGAAAAATAAATACATAAATAAAAATTACTACCCGAAACTATCCAAAAGTTGCTCACAGCTGTAGGGAATTAAAAATGTTTAGCACACTTTAATGAACAAATATAAAATGAATAATCATGTTCAATAAGAATTATGTTCATTAGTATGGTAATCTAATTACTGGTAATCTGATCTAATCTCTACTATCATATTTATCTATCATATTTATCTATGTTGCACTGTTTTCTACTGCCCTGTTTTGTTGGGAATAATTGACTTCTGTCTGTTTGTTTTTCTTTTTTTTTATTCCAAATTGTTCGTGTAATTATCTATAGACCAAAATACATTTCAATTTCAGATGTTCCACAGCTAAAAAAAAAATGAAAACAAGCATGAACAACCCTCTATGCACTCTTAAAACTTCTAATTGCAGCTTAAATTAGCAGGAAAATATATTCAGATCTCCCTTCAGGTTTGTTGCTACTGGCTTTTCATTCACCATGAATCAGTTTAATTAAGATGGAGACTTTAAGCGACTGCCTTTGGAATACGACTTAGATGTAGAAAATTCTGAAACATCAAGGAGGTAATATCTATGAGAAAAGTGTGTTATGATTGATGTGCTAAAAGCATCTAAGCAATTCCTATTCACAAGCCCCATTACAGGCATTAACATGCAAAATTGAGATGTATTACTCAGCTCTCCTGTGTTGAGGCTGCAAAATTAAGTAAAGAAACAGCAACATTGATTAGAAAGTTTGGAAACATGATGAATTCATGTCTTGATTCATATTCAATAAATCCCTTCTGAGTCCTCTCCACATTACTACAGCATCTTGGGAAAGAGGCTGTATGAGGGCGAGGGTTGCACAGGTGATTTAAAACTCATTCGCCCCCTGCTGATGTTGGCCTCTCATTCAGGAAAACACTGTGGGCTGTCATGCAAGCTATCCATCAGGACTGTCCCATTACCAAATCCTGGGGTTCCCACCTGCTACTGGTAGACCTGCCTTCAAGGATCTGTGGACGTGTGTGCATATGTTTGTGTGTGTGCACTACATTAAACCATCACTCTGTGCTTGCTGCCCTGAGGGCCGGCAGTCTGTGGTTCCTCTCCTTCAGCCAGGCATGACCAGTACTGCTTCCTCTTTCGTAGCTGCGTTTTACTGGCAACATTCAGCCTGCAAACATCCTCTGAGTGATGGTCGTTGGCTGAGATTATGACTAATACAGCCATAGCGCATCTCATTTACAACTAAATCTCCTCCAGTGTGTTTGAACAGCCGAGAGATAGGAAAAGAAAGAGGGCCCAGCGTGGTGTTAATGTTGCGCAGATGACGGCGTGCACACAGCTAATGGAGGAAATGACGTCTGATATACACATACCAGAGCATGACACACACTGTAGCTCAAATGATGCATACACACCACTGCAAACATAATTATGTTTTCTGGGCCACTGGGACAGGGACACTGGGCAGCCACATTAATTTCCCCAGAGTAAGAAAATCTTTTATTTTTATCTGTGCCTGCACAACCAATACAAACACATATATGTGTTGGTGCAGTTACACATTTCCCTTTTTCTTTCTCTTTTCTACACACACAAACACAGATGTACTAAATTCCCCTCACAGCCATGTTAACTCCATTACATGTGTCTCAGTGCTTTGCTTGTCCTCATTCTCTGCTATTATGTCCAAGACTACTTATCTCTAGAGCAACACACATACAGGAATCCACAACATGAAGAAGTAAGCTGTTTATGTTGCCTAATGCCTTCACAGTCACTGTGACGGCCAAAAGTGCTTTCAGTGGTTTAAATACCTACACAGTACAGACGAATAAAATGAGAGCAGAGAATCCATTAAGGTGAGAAAGTGGAAACGTTTAGTGTGCCTCAGCTGAGCACAAGTTTTAAACAGTCAAATGGAATTTGGCTACAGGAATACAGAAATCAGACAATACACCTGCAATATTGACTCCTGCGTTTTCAAAAAGGTGCCATTTTTTTCCTCAGAAGAAAGCAATTTCAGTGTTACGCAACACTAAGCAGCAAAATATTCATTTGTCAAGCAAAGCAGTTATCCAATACACACATATTTCTTATTTTCTAAAAGCCAAGTTTAAAGATTTAAAAGCTTATACTTTTTTGTTATTCAGAAGAAAGATGATTATTTTTCAGCATCTACATCCCAGGTAGAGACGCACACTGACCCCAATTTCCTTTTTACTGAGCACGATTTATTTATTTAACAGGTACAACAGACGTGAATAAATAACATGAACATGTGATGCCATCCTATATCCTATATTTATCCTATATGTCTAATTTTAATCTGCTGCCTCTGAGCAGCATAAAGTTAAACACATTTAGAAGCACACTGCCTAAGGCAGCAGGCACACGTATGAAACACACTGGATGAAATTCATGGAAAAGTCATTATGTTTGATTCAACGTTGCCATAGTTACCCCAATAAAACCTTTACGGGATGATGATATTGCGAGTCAGCTGACAAGTGGTCAGACAAATACATTTCTCAACAGGCTATAAGGACAAATCCAACTTTTAGAGAGAGAAAGAGGTGACAAAGTTATGATAAACTGAACTGCCAGTAGGTAAACTGATAGAGACCTTAGACCCTAGAGATGGTAGCCCTTTTTTTAGAGTGTTGTATGACCTTAAGGATAAATATGAAAGTAGATAAAGCTGAGGGAGCATGTTGTATCAAAATAATACAAATTGGACAAAGTCAATACTTTCTACAGTGGAGCAATAAAGCACAAAGTCTTTGGATATCCTTCTTTATCTGAACTATTCAATTTCTTGTGTCATACATATATTCAATGTGTCTTCTTATTCATAATGGAAAACTCTGATGAACAAGTCTACAGGGACTAGAAACAACAATTTGTTCTCAGACATAATTGCCCCAATTTTGTGTATTGATGTAATACAGTAATGGAACGTTATTCATACAGTATGTAAGTACACATTAACACTTTTGAAGTTTCAACTCTTCATGCAACAGAAAAAGTAAATATACTGTATATAGGTGCACTTTTAATCAGCTAGAGGGGCACTCTAACAATTTAGTATTGCACTTCCATAAAGGTGGGAGACTTGCAAGAGACATATTTGAAGAAAAAGAAAGAAAAATAGATTAATTTTCGTGCAGCACAGGCCAAGATATCCTGACTTTTAGTCCCTACTATGGGCCAAACTCCCAAACCCTTGGATCCTAGACTTCCCATAATGCAATTCAATTGTGTCTTCGATCCTTCCTGCTTAGAAAATGACCACATCTTTCAAACTCCACACCTCCAGTTTGTTACAAAGGCTCCCAACCCAAGTCCAGAGACCCCGGTGATGTCACTTAAGTAATGTTCCACAGCCACAAAATATTTTATACAACTGATTTCACACTGATCCTCACCAACACACCCACACAGGTGATTTTACTTATTGTGGCTGATTAGACCTTTTCTCAGGATTGTGTGGGCGTGTACAGACTGTGCTTGATTGACATGTCCCTTCCTGACCCGTTAGCATTAATGTACCTCTAATTGCGCAGTCAGACCGATATTCACTTTTCATTCATTTCTATATGGAGCAGGGTGAGACACATTCGCTTCTGGTCGTGAATTGACCCGCCTCCTTCGCTTCGCTCCAGGGTTCAATCGGATTGAACTTCGACGCATGAAATCGTGAGGCTTTTCAATGTCCAGCCAGTTTGAGAAAGGGTGGAATTGACCTCTCATTTAGGAAATAGTGATTGTTTATATTCTTGTTTTATAACTGTATGGCGAAATAATACAAGCAATAGAGAAAGAAAGATGCTGCTTGGCTGCAGTAAGTGCAAGGGGAAGAGGTTAATGACAGCAAAGTGAATAGAGTGTAATAAAACGCTGTATACTACAACTTTGTGGACTGCTTTTGTTTGCCTGCTGTAGCTCTACACAGATCAGACTTCAAGCTGTCAAGTAGTCACTGTGCTTCAAACACTGACTGACGTAAAACTGCTGCAATGCGCCTACTCTTACATTCAGTCTGACTTGCTGTATCAAAATGTATCACAGATTGTGTGGATAAAGCAATGTGCGATAGTAATCTGAAAAGCAATCACCACTGCACTGATCAAAAACAACAACACTGGTCTTATTTTAGACCCTCCTCTTTATTTTTTTCAGCGTGTCTAAAGAACACACATTATATTCCCAGATCCCCCCTCTAACCCTCTCTACTGTATGATACACTAATTGAAGGAGTGAGACCGCTCATTAAAAGTGACAGGTATGATCTCACTAACCGGAAGCCTTGAGGCCACAGTGGCCTATCAGAGGGGCTAAACGCTCAACTGAAGAGCAGCTATTACTGCTGTGATCCCACGCTGTAACATTGTGGCGAGCAGATGGATGACCGGGCCGTCCTCAGTTTCCACCGCTCACCATCCTTTGATATCTCATGACTGTTGCCATGGACACAGAGGATGAAAACACCTCAATGATTAATTATGAATAATATGTTCTATATTTCACACTCACTCACTACAAGGGGAGAGAGAAATATATTTACTGTAAGAGCAGCTTTATTTATGCAGAAAGTAGAGTTGAGTTGAGTTTAAAGGCTTGTGTGATCTTATGATGACGCGGTCCTCTGCACTTGGATTTCGCAGGCTTAAATGTATTCTTAAAAAGGATAAAAGAGATAAGGGTAGACTGCTGAAAGAGGCAGTATAAGCTACCTTCTCATTACAGCAGGCTTTACCAGCCGGCTCCATATGCTATATGATATTTAGGATTGTGAGAAAAGAGTTTCTCTGTATTTGCTGTCATGTACGGTACTAGAGAGAGTCCACCTCTGCAACAGTAAATTATTAAATGCTGGAACTTCGCCTACATACAGTAACCTGGCATTACCTTTTGTTATTCTGCTTCTTTCATTCACATTTTCTTTCTTTTTTTGTCCAATATGAGTTTGGTTTTAATTACGTAAAACCTTGAACCTCTCATTTTGGTTATATTCATCTTCTAAAAAATCATGCTTCATGCTCCAAATATGTAATTTGGCACTTATACTGAGAATATACAGGATATACAAGGGGGGATACTATGTCCATCCTTTGTTTCATGCATTCCTGTAAATTACATGGCAATGAAGATTGATTTAGACGCAGATTACACTGTAATCTATAGTAATGCATTCAAATACAAAACCTCTGCAGTTAATACTAATTTTGGGAAACCTTTAAAGTTCAGTTGTTGTTGAGAATTTACTAATTTTGTTGAGACTGAGTTAATTCTTGAGTGTAATTTTGTTTTGTTTTTTCCATTGGATTGCATCATGTTGTACTTTAATGTGGTACTGCCACTTTTACTTGACTAAAGAATCTGAATACTTCCACCACTGCAACACATACACTATATGTGTATGTGTGTCTGACAGTCTAGATGAAACAGCATCTCTGATAAGCTGGTTCTGCTGAGAAACTCGATCTTGTCCAATTCACTGACATCGCTGCATGCCCACTCCATCCTCCCCACCACCACCACCCCAACTCAGTCTCAATTTCCTTTTTCCAATTGGACTGTCCATCCCTGTTTTCATTTCCATCCACGCTCTGTTTCTCAGATGTCACTTTATCTGCATACTCCAATGTGTCTGCATTCATCTCAGTCTAATTTACAATATGTTGCAAATAAAATGCCATGGGTGTAGACATATTGACATTAATCCCGTCAAAATCTTTCATTCACCCAGAATGTATATTTATTAACGATTGTAGCAGCTACAGCTCTGGTTGTTGGTGCTGTTTTCTATGTTATTATTAATCACTGCATTCATACTATGCAAGACCAACCATTAATAACAGTAGTTACTGACAATGTTTGGAAATGTTTTACCCCAAACTACTACTACATAAAGTTTAAGACATCAAAAAGTGAGTTTTACTTTTATATAAGAGTTGAGCAGTTAAACCAAATGTTGGATATCTTAATTTGGAATTAAACTCTTCCTCTTTAAATTGAGTGGCAGACCGGACACTATCAAGAATTTTTAGCCAGTTAATTCAATGAAATCTCATTTTGTTTCAAGCTGGACTCTAATAAAACTGCAATTTGCTTGCTCCACAGTTTCTGCTGTGGAAGACCAGATGGTGCAGAGATAATGAACAATGCATTTGTCAAGTAAGATGCTACACATCTCCTTGAAAATAGACGGTGTTGTGCTGGTAGATAGCACTCACCCCTCAATTAAAAACTTTTCTGCTGAGATGGGTTTTTTCTTCTTCTTTTTAACAATAGAAGCTCTACCTTCTGTTCATCTGGTGCCTATTTATCAAAATGTGTTGTCACAAATGGCAAAACAACAGCCCAAGGTGGGAGTGAATTAATTGTATTTTTAAATTCAAATTAATCATGTATTTGTGGAGGATGAGAAAATCTGTGAACAAGGATAATAACAGTTATTGTCAGAGCTGAGCTACCGTAACATAAATCTTAGTACAAGTACCAGTATCCTCTTATCATAGCTATGCAGTCCAGTACCCCCAAAAGGCTTACAACTACAGTATACATTTCTCACCTGCTGCTCACCAGAATCATGCTATTATATGCAAACCAAACATCAAGAAAATCTATTTGGCTTCATCCCAGGGAAAAAAAAAGTTTTTTTTACAGTGAAACAAGCAACTGCAATTTCATAGCAACAAGACCATCTAAGTTTAAAATAATTAAAAAATTAAGAAACAGAACTTTTATTCAGTATCCTTTAAAATGTTTCATATCAATGTATTTTCTATACTAGATATGGCGTTGCTTTATTAAGGTTGTGTTGAAACCAACAGTTCATTCCAGTTGGTTTCTGGGCAGGATGTTTCAAGACAGAAATGCACTTAGACAGAAGTGGTAAGTTAATGGAGTAATTTTTAGCCATGCTAGCGGTATGGCTCTAGGAATGGCAATGCTGATCTGCCAGTTGGTCCATCACTTTGGTCCAGACTGCTATTGGACAGATTTCCATTACATTTTGTACAAACATTCTTGGTGTGGTATAGATTGAATCCTGATGACTTTGGTAATCCCTTCACGTTTCCTCTAGCGCCACCATCAAGTCAAAATTTCAATTAGTCCAATACTTTGGTTTATGACTAAATACCTATAAACATGAGTTTTAGTGCTAATTAGCAAATTGTTAGCATGCTAACCCGCTAAACTAAGATAGTGAACATGATAAACATTTTATCTGCTAAATATCAGCATGTTAGCATTGTCATTATGAGCATGTTAGCATGCTGATCTTAGCATTCAGCTCAAAGCACTGTTGTGTCTAAGTACAGCCTCACAGAGCTGCTAATGTGGTTGTAGACTTTTTTTACTCACTGGGCTGTGCTTCAGATGTAAAAACCGCAAAACACTGACTTCTGTTTTTGTGCATAGTACCAGATAATATTCTATAGTTAAGGAACTTTTCCAGGGATTGCTTTAGTTATCTATTTGGTTTTTGTCCCATTGTTTGTGTGTCACTCCTGAGAGGGACTCCTTGAAGCAGAGGAGTTACAAGCTGATGCACATGGAGACACACAGAAACAGCAGAAGAGAAATGGGCACATATATATTTTTCTTCTCCTAAGGGCTCACATCAGAGTAAAAATACAACATTCCCTGAAGAAATTATGTTTTTGTTATATATATATATATATATATATCTGTGTGTGCACCTATGTGTCTGTGCACATCAGCACACTGTTTAGTTCTTCTGTTCTATCATTATAAATCCACAACACTAGTACATAAACAACACTTAAAACAAAAAGTTATAAAATTAGGTTCTATACAGTAAGTATGGCAACTGTACATTCTACTGTGCTCATTTTGGCTGCTCAAATTTCAGCTTTAAGCTTCCCTCCAACTCTAAGTGGGCAAAGAAAATATTCTGCTCGGATCATCATTTATTCAGTATACTCAGAGATGGGAAAGCACCTCCCTGGAGCAGCCCTGAATCTTAAAAACTGGTGAAGTTTGTAACATATTTTTAGCAATATTCCAGCTTGTGTCTAGTCCAGAGGCAACTGCTACTCTCTTTACAGGTGGTCAAGTGTTCAGTAAAGCATCAGCTGAAATATGACCTCCAGATGTGGATCACCTTAATGCATGAAGTTATGTTTTAAGAGTCTATTCTCAGGTGGCTCACTGGATATGAATCCCGTACTGCTGGGTATGATGTTTATTACTTTAAAAACCTCACCCTGCTAGTGATATGTTCTCATATAACAGATACGCCTTGCTCAAGCCCACTAACTTCCCAAACCTGATTACCAAGGGAAGTTTTGTGGAAGTGACCTCACTGTGGTCTCTTCCTACTCTCTTTGTTCAGCCACAGCATGCCCTTGAGTTCAGAGTCCTGATCGGGCTGATGAGGCTGTCAGTGGTGAAGTACTGTGAGAACATAACAGTGGCACAACGATTACTAAAACAGCCACCTGTCCCCTAGAAATTGTGTTTAAATATTACTAATTTCTTTTGCAAATTACGTTTTGTCTGGAATTGTAATTGCTGCCTGGATTATGTTCACTGGCAATGTTTGTTGCCAAGGAATTTCAACATTTTTGTGCAAGTCATACAGAGCGTGTTTGGGGTGGAAGGATGGCGTACACAGCACAGGACTTTCACGCCCTGGTTCATCATGGTTTGGTTACATTTTAATTAAGTAAAACACCATGTCTCATGCTTCAAGTAGCTGTTGATTAAACCAAGACCATGGTGTTTGCCAACCTTAAAGAGCTGTGAGTGCCTTAACATAACAATAAAAAAAGTTTAATCATGCTTTAGATGCTACGAGGGGATATGGTATTGCGAGAGCAAATATTGTAGGGAAAATGAATAAAATATACTGTCCGCGAACATTTTGCAGACACATTCAGCATTATCATCATTACTATCAACAATTTCCAGCTTGGCAGATGTGTTGATTAAAGGGGAACTCCAACAATTTTACACACCAAAGTCTATTTACAGGTCTTGGGGAGTACTACTGCATATGTGAAAAAGTTGTATAAAGCCTTTTGTAGAGGGAGGGAGCTGTGTGAAGTCTGATTAATTGCCTCAAGTGAGTCAGTGTCACACCCGAATCCCCCGACTGAACTGTCGGCAGTCAAGTTGCATTGTGGGTAAAGTTTTGACAAGGAAGAAGAATGCGTGGAATAAAAAAAGAGGATATCTTTGGTTCTGCTGCACCGATATTGATACCTTTTTTTAAACTGTCCATGGTAAGTCCAACAATGTTATAGAAGTGTAATGCTAAATGGGTGCAGCACTCTTTTAACAATGTTTCCTCATAATGGTGATAAAAACATAATCCAGGCGGCATTGAGTTGCAAATTAGTAGTATACAAACGTAATTTGTAGGAGACAGGGTTGAAAACAGTAAGTACACAATGACTTTAAAAAGCCATAAAAAAAGTAATAGGATTCAGAATGTAGCATTACATAATCACAAGACTCTCATTAAAAAGTCAGACTGTGCATTTAGTACACTGTAGGGCTGTAGCAGCTGGAAGCTAGTGGAGAAGGAATATTCTTGCACTCCTTATGCTTGTATAATAATTCCCCTTGCCTTGTCTGCATAGTTCAAATTTCGATATCTTGTTTGTTGACTAAACAAACACACATTCCTAATCAAATTCTTGCATGTGCCCCCTCTCTCTCTTACACACACACACTGACATGGACACATACACATGTACAGTAGCTATATCTACAGGCCCATACTCAGTGAACCCTGTAGCCATATACAGTACTTGCAGGGCTTTCTGTTCTTTGCTCTAGTTATGTCTAACTAGTGAGGGGGAAGCCCTGGTGTACTGCAGCTAAAAGCCAAGTCCCACCATGGAATGAATAATGAATGCAGATTCTCCATCCAGTCTATCCGCATATTAGTTCAAAGGCATCCTGGTAGTCCATGCATAAAGCAACAAGACACACAACTCTGTGCTAATGGCCTGCAACTCCAGGGGCTGGACTGAGCTTACTGAGCCATGCAAATGTAAAAGTACTGAGGATGAAGATGTCAGATGAGGAGGATGTGATGAGGAATTGCTCAAGTGTTTGTGGGGGTGGCTTTGGAAACAGTGCATGTACGCTTAGGCACCAGTAGCATACACACACACTCACAGACAAATATACACCAACTCAGGAACTACTGGAAGCACAAGTTGTCCCAAGGGAAGCCTGGACATTTTATTGATGCTGAGTGATGCTAATGACCTCCCCAGCACTACAGGACCAAGACGAGAGCATCAGGTGAGGCTGTCATCACATATCAGTGCCAGCCACTCAGACCTATACCAGTTACTGCAGTCGGGCCGCAGGAATACTATGATGCACCATTATTAGTATTTCTGACACATTTCTACAAAAAACACTACAAAAACAAAATTCTTTCTACAGGGACTGTGTATATATGTGTGTAAGTGTGTGTGTGTGCATGACTGTGTGCAAGTCGCCAAATGTGTATAGTCATTTAGCCATTTTCCTGATTAGACTGGAAACAAAAGCCCCGGTTATCAGCAAAGGAAGCTGCACTCTGCTGGTGAGCCCATCAAAGGAACAATGTGTTTTTCTTTGCAAAAGCAAGCAGCTCAGAGAGCAAAAAAACTGTAGTCAAACCTCCGTTGGGAAGGTATTGAATGTGTTTGAGGCTCTCTTTCCTTTGTTTTTCTTATTTCATTCCCTGACTTTATCCCCCACCTCTGTTCTGTCTCTTTTGCTTCCACTCTGTGTGGATTTCTTGCAGCACTTTTCTCTTGATCCCTAAAACCTCATCTCTTTCTTATTCCCCCCCTCCCCCTCTGCACCATAATATGACTCTTTGCATTTGAATCCATCATAACGCATGTTTTTCAGTGTGACGGGAGCCTACAGGAATCCTATTGGGAACATCTCCCAGAATCCCACAGCAGCCACAGTGAAACGAGACTGACCAACCAGCACCAGAGGGGCTCCAGTGAAATCCTTAATGTTCTGAAGACTTACTCAGGTCTGTGCTGTTGCTCAGAATAATGTAATTTATTGGACTTAAAGTGAAATGGTAAAGAGTTCATAAGCACTAAACTTTCTTTTACAAATTAAAAGAACTTCTGGTTCTGGCAGAAGAGCTATTTCGGGGACCAGCTCTTCGTCTCTACAGCAGTGGAGTGTGGAGTGTCTAGTTTAATTACAACAGAGCAAGTGTTCAATGTCATGCATGGGTGCAGGCCACTACCTCGGCCTCGCCTCTCAGACCCTGATAAGCCATCAGTGAACAGGAGAGGGCCATTAGGAGACACTTGGCAGGACATCGGCCATTTGCAAGCGAGGATCAGTAAGATTTTGGCTTAGAACAATAATTAGGTGACGAGATGTGATTCTTGGCTGGCTCAGTAGTTAGCACTGTTGCCTCACAGCATGAAGGTCCTGGGTTTGTGTGGATATATGTCTGTGTGCAGTCCAGTGTCCTAGGAATTACATCCATATTGGATGATTCCACACCTCGCTATTTACATGCAATGCCAATGTTAAGTGCCAGCGCAGGAAATAGTCCTATATGTGACCTATATGTAGTGAGCAAGAAAGTAACAGTGTACTTTAAAGTTAACTTTAAAATGCTCTTAGATGTAAATGTGAGGGCGAATATGTTTGTCTGATTGGCGCTCTGTCCAAGGTGTACCCTGCTTCTAACACAATGCATGCTGGGATAGGATCAAGGGTCAAATTGATCAATGGATGGAACTGATCCTCTGCAGAGATGCAGAAAGAGTAAGATCACTTTAAACGTCAACAGCAGCTGGACAATATATGCGTTACAGTAATTCTAAGAACTATTTAATGTAATGGAGTATATAATTATTTTAAAAAGTCTTTTATATTATATACCCTTTCACAACTTGCTACTGGATAATATCATAGGAATTCAATGTATATTTAATTAATAAAAACCCTACAGCAAACTCATGAAAACTTTTACATTTTGCATTTTACATTTCTTGAAGCTTCTTGAGAATCAAACTATATTATTACTATCATATTCAATGACACAATGCCAGGTAAGGTAGCAGAGAAGATTACAGAGACACTAAACTGATTCAAATAATAATAGCAATTAGATTCTTTCAGGAGGAGCTGAATCTTATAGTTAGATTTGACATGAAACCGGTGGAAATTTGTTTTTGCAAATTAATTGATTAGTCAATAGCAATCAAGTTTTGAGATGTTTCCTTTATAGCACTTACATTAATGGAGTCCTTGTAGTGTAGGTGCTTGTGTACTCACTAAAGTCTAATAATACATGCTGTTAAGTTGTATTGTCATCACTTAAATCTAAAAGCAGACATACATTAAAAGTAAAAAATTACCCAATTACACAGTGTCCATAATGTCTGCTAATTACTGACTTACCACCAGGTTCATTAACAAAACCTGCAGCCTTGTTATCTGCAGTGGAGACTGGAAGGTTGCGGTTTCTATTAAGTTAAGAGATAATTGCTGATCGGTCATTATCGAGGTGGGTTAGTGTATGACAGGGGAAATGAAGACACTGACCTCATTAAAGTGGGCCGCCTCCTCACAGTTCTCTGCCACACGGCTGTAGAACGACAGACCTGGGAGGCGAGGAGGAATTTAGAGGTTAAAAACAGATAAATTGTTCAATAATGGCATTGCAGTTATTGTCATTTCAGTTTGATTGGGTGGGCACACAGCATGGGAAATTTATATAATTTATACATAAGAGCTTTGAAAATACACTATATTGGCTTGTTTTTGGCCCTTACAAAAAAGCAGTCTAGTTGGGACCCTTTGTCACATTTCAGATCAGGCCCAATATTTCACAAAAAAAGCATTGTAGTTGTGGTACTTTTAATTAAAGGATCTGAATACTTCTTCCACCACTGTCTTTCAGATACATGTTTGATACATGAATGTATCTTTTCACATTTAGATAAATTTATCAACATTAAAATGCTCCCATTACTGTCTAAAATCTGTTTACATTTGTCACATTAAAGGTCAGTGAAAAGATAAATTGATGCATTAAGTACCTGAAAAACACACAAATGACACAGGCTGTGTGGAGCCACAGCAGACGGAAAAGAAATGCAAACAATTAAATGGCAACAATATGACTCACTATGCAACAGAATAAAAGCAGAGAGAATAAGACTTCAGCAGAATCGAAATAACATAAAAGAGATTTGAGAAAACAAAATGTACAAAATTTCCACATGGTCTCCTTGAAAACAATAATCTCTTGGTGCAGTGCAGCATCCAGGTTATACGCAGGGCAGAGAGCAATTCACTGTACAGTTACCTGACTCACTCATGCATGCTACAGCCTGTGTTCACCTGGTTGCTTTGTGATGTTCACGCATGGTGCCGGACTGCTGTGTGCATTGTTGCGGTAGTTTGCTTTGTGTATCTGAGGCTTTGTGTGGGTGTTGATGTTTGTTTGGGTGCATGTGGACAGCTCATGTGTACTGACACACATTCATATATACATATATATATACACACACACACACACACAAACAGGGACCTAGAAAAGGTAATTACAGCCCCTGTCAGTTTGGCTGTAATAATTAGTTGTGACTAGAAATAAATAGATTCTGCCTGGCTCCGATGTATTATTATTATTTGTGCTGACAGTATCTTTTCACACAGTCACAGAGCTAACAACACAAACATACAAAAGCAAAACTGAAATTATATTACGCTCCATATAACCATCAGTACAATTTTACCAAGACAATTTGCTATGTTTGCCTCTATTCCATAATCTGTCACATGTTCCTATCTCTCTTTCCCACCCCCACCCCCCCACAACCTTATAAAACCCACATCCTTTGAAATATTTTTTTAGAAAATAAACACCACTTAAGTGTCAGAGAGGGAGAGAGACAATATTCCACCTACATTATTCAAAACAGAGTAATCGCTGTCATACCAGTATTTTCATCTAACTGAGACGTGGGTTTAGAAAAGTAGATCATGTGAAACTTATATAAGGTGCTCCACACCAAACTAAAACAACATTCTGCTAATCAGGTTGCCTTTTGGCCTTGGGTGGAAACAGTGAATAAAGCGATCGAGAGCAGTGTGAGGAGCGACATTGAAAGAATCGACCTGTGGTGCAAGAAAGAAAAGGAATAGAGAGAGTACATTTTTATTTCCAGCAGACAGACTGAGATGAAAAGAGTAAAAGGATGGAGAACACTGAGAAAGACTCAAAACTAACACAAATGAAGGAGGCACTGAAGGGCTTTTTATTTTTTATTTTTTTAGCCTTTCTTTCACCTGGACCTACAGAACAGAAAAAATTGGGTGTAGAATAGAAAAGTGTAAAGCATTGTATTAATCTTCCTTAATGTTCGGGGTGTAATCAGGGTCTCCCTGTATGCCTCTGAGCATCTCATCTTTGTTGTTCCATACTGTGATTTAATTTTGTCTTATTTCCTGACCAATTTACAAGCCAAACAACAGATGGTGTACATCCTAAATAGATACATACTACAATTCAAAGTAAACACACAGTAAATGTCTGCTCCAGCAGAGGATGTAAAGAAAAGAGTTTTAGTGTGCTTCAGGGAAGAAAAGGAATTTAAATGATGTGTGTAGGATACAGATGATTGCACAAAGCTCAGTTTCAGCTCAGAGAATATTGAAGATTCAGAGTTAAAAAGATGATAAACAAGCTGTCCAAGCAGCAGTGCTTGTCAAGTGTCTCTAAGTTAAACAGAGTAAGTGGTAGATGACAGACAGAAGAGGAGAGTTGGGCTGAAAGAAGCATGCTGTAGTGGAATATCTTAAAACCGGAAATAATGTTTAAACTTCTAATTGAATTCTACAGTGTACAGTGTGCATGTGACCCTGCAGGCTACTGTGCAGAGGCCCAGCCTATAAGCAACAGGAGCTGGAGTGCTGTTCTTTGATAAAGCCAAGAGCTACAGATAACAGCATGGATTCATCAAAGACCTGTCACGAAATCAATTAAGTTTTGATGCCTTGCCTTTGAAGAAGACTTTTTTCAATTTCCATGGTATCAAATAATAATGAACCAGTTTTGGTATGACTGGACAGGGAACTCTACAGTCTTCTTTATTGCTTTATTTTATTACGCTGTGAATGTGAATGCAATCGATTCACTGATTTATGGCCTTTACTTTCTCAAAATATTGAAGATGTTCTGGATTATGTGTCTTGTTAGACACCTACATACAAACATCTCCCCACCAGCCTGTCTGGGGGGGGGCTTCCTGGCAGACCCCTTCGTCTCCAGACAGGAAGTTGTTTTAGCTGCAAGCAATCAGGAAGCTCTACTGACAGTATGCAGGGAAAAGTATGACTCAAAAACCTACAGCAATTAAAGAGACAAGACTGACGCAAATACTCTTAACTAGAATGACTTTGGAATCGGGTAATAAAAATACAGATTATTATGTCTTCAGTAAATGGCTGATTTTAATCGTAACTGAGGGAAGAAAAAAGAAGGGATAGAGTGATAGAGGGAGAGGACAAGGGATAAAGTTTAATTTCAGGATGTGAAGAGGGTAATAAAATTTACCATTTAAAATGATTTCACCATCTGTGGCAAAGTAATTGCTAATAAGTATAACTGAAGACAGCAGCTTGCTTTAACCCTTTAACTGGAAAATAATACACTTTCCCAGTGTGTAGCAAAATACTGAGCAATTACTCACCTGAAAACAGTATTTTAAAAAAAAAAATGAAACTAATCATATGGTGGGCCCCATGGTGATTCAGTGTACAATGGGTTTGATCCCAGCTCATATCTATTGTTGCACTGCTCTCTCTCTCTCTCTCGCCCACCTTTCCTGTGAATCTCTGCTCTCTGTTATCTAATGACCCATAAATATCTGAATGTATAACACACACTTTACACCTGACCACTCAGATAGAATCATTTCTTTCTTTCCAGTTTAATTAAATCTCTTGCCTTCCACCACAGGGTTTTACTTACTAAATAAAGAACCACTTTCATAATGCTTTAAAAGTAACAGACATCATAGTCAGGCTAACATGAAACACCAAGCCTTTACTTTGCAGACATGGAATATATTATTTAACGAGAGATAGGACAATAAACTAAGAATACAGGACAGAGAAGCAAATGAATGTGCATGTGTGTATGAGAATGGGACAATACCACAGACTGTATATAAAAAGGACAATACGTGTCTTATGTATGTTACATAGTCAGATTAAGTGATTTCATACAAATGAATAACAGTAAGTGACTTAAAAAATGAAAGACCTGCTTGTTATTTAATAAAAATGCCCCACATCACACACAGTATTTAACCTCAGTGACAGATGGATGCTTCCCACGTCAAGCGAAAAAGCTCTAAAAACCCACTGTACACTCGCCCCGCAGATTAGCATACATTTGGGTCTAACCATCAGTTTCTTTTAATTGACCGGTGATGTTAGAAAACCCCAGAAGGTCGTTTAAAAACAATCTCCAAGACTCTTCTAACCATCTGGATAAAAAAAAATCCGTCTGTTGAATGATAAATAAGAGTTTTAACCCGTTTTCCAAATTGCGACTGCGTTTCCCAATCAAAAATAAATATGGCGGCCCGCCGGGCTCGACCTCATAGGAAACAGGCGCAACTTGGGAAACGGATTAAAAATCTTTATCAGACGGAATATTTGTTCAGTCAACTCGTTAGAAACGTCTTTGAGGATTCTGGAAACACCGTCTAAACAGCGGTAAGTGTTTTTAAACGACCTTCTGGTTTTTTCAAACGTGTTTTAGAGAAACCGATAACCGTTAATTAGCTACCTGTGTGAGCCGAATGTATGCTAGCAACAAACGGCAGACAGAGAAAGTTAGCAACTAAGCTAGTTAGATATTTCCCTCAGGCGTTGATAGAGACCAAAAACAGAGCTAAAGGAGACTGATGTGACTTACATTCACTAGGTGGCCAGAAACACGACTCCAAATGAATGATAATGTTCCTCCATAACTGTTGAATGTGTAAATAAGCAGCTGTTTGCTGACAAGTTCGCCATATCAACTTTGATATGTCAATGTCTTGTTAACTTGTTTCCGCTTCCCCAAAGTGGCCAAGATCATCACTTATTCTGGTATCTGTTTTATGAATTTCAGCAGTATTTGCCACTGCTACAACGATGTTATCATACTTTATATCACACTTTATTTTGATAGCTGGGGTCACGCATAGGCTACCCAACATAGGCTACATTAACTTTACACTAGGTTCGTGCTATCACAACTATTAGGATTTGTGACTCTCTCTGTAACTAATATATATGTGTATGTGTGTGTGTGTGTATAGATAGATAGATAGATAGATATGATGAATGTGAAAACCAGTGAAAGTCACTAGCACTGACTGAATCAGATACCGTAGGGCAGAAATTGGGGTTAAAAAAGGCACACACAAACACTCACACACATCATTGCTTATTTGAAATTACAAACAGATGAACTGCAGCTACTGTGCTGACAGTTGGACCATGGGGGGGAAGAGTAGACGGTCTAAATCTTGACTTGGATGACACGGTTCATGTCATATCAAGACCCTAGTGAATTCACTGCTGCACAGAGCACAACACTGAATCCCATCCTTTCTCCAGTGCACACAGTTTCACACACTCACAGAGCAGTGGAGAGAGGAAGAAGGGGTGGTGGTCTTGTAACATCCTACACAATACTGATGCTGACAACAGGAGTCTAATCAGAGATCAGCTGGGATTAAACACCTGTCACCTGTCAGAGAGTGGACTGATCGCTGTCCAGGGTGCTGAAATACACACGCCTCTCTCTTCCTCTCTCTGTCTATCTCTCTCTCACACACACACACACACACACACTCACACACAAAGAAACGTATGATGTCGATGAATGAATCCACTGAACTCCCTCCAAATGTCCCTCCAACACTTCAGTGATTTCTGTTTCCTCTGAACAGCAGAAGAGACAGAGCAGGTCAGGTGGATAACAACCCCGTAGGAGCTTTAAAAACGCCAGAGATATATAAGAGGTATAATAACGGCAACTCCCACGACCCCATCTCCAACACCCTCAATGCCATCAGCTTAGTCAATTGTAACTACTGGCCTCTTGCTTTTATTGCTTTATGAGTAAAATGACCCATGGAAACATCAAGTGAAAACAGTAATGAGAAATCTCTGTAATGTCACTATATTCCCAGGCATGTACAGAGAGTTACACTCTGCTTCTTCTCTCTGTGACTATAAATAGTTAATATTCTAATAAGTCATATTCAAGCAAAGAGAAGTCCATGTCCTGACAGCTGGAAGAGACTGGATATAATAGGTGTGATGTTACATTATTGTCCATCATTGACAGGAATGTAAACCCCCAATTTCAAATAGTTTGTTTCTGTAGTACTTTTTAAAAGATGTGAAAATGCATTAGAGCATATAGATAATATGAATATGAGGGAATACACCAAATGTTTATATAACAAGTGCAAAATTATTAAAGAAAGTCCCATAAGGGGATGGGTTTTTGTGTAGTATCCCTTTAAATCGCTTAAGCTAATGATTGTGTTGTAGGATTTCTACTCTCTTTTATTTGAAGAATATGAGTCCAGTTTCCTTCCTTGGAGAAATAGCGCAGAGCGCAGCGCGTCTCCGGTGACCACTGATCCAGGAGAGGTTTCCCCAACTTTTTACGCAACCAGGGCCGCTAATTATCTCCGATCACGTCGTCTAACATACATCAAATCCGGGCACACCACACATTGTGATTCCGTTTCAAAACATGCAGGCTATATAACACAGAAACGTTGCCGTTAAAGATGTCCTACCTCTGAATGTAACTTTGGCGATCCTGTCACCTTTCCCCGGAAGGTGAGCGGCCGTCTTCAGGTGAACCATTAGAGCCATCATTAGTCCACAAAGGTCAGGGGAGTAACTTTACTCCACGCAGATAAAACTTGAACCAGTTTGCTGCAATCTGTGTTTAATTTTCTTCAGGTGAGCCTCTCCTTGCGTCTGGACACAAAAATAATTTTCCATAAAAGACACCAAATAGTGGGTTAATTACAGGCTCCGGGTAAAATTTTCTCTCGCTCCGTGCTCCGTGGCTGCTGGGTCTGTAGCGCATCTCCGGGCTGGCACTTGGTTGTAGTCTTCCCGTCGTGCAGGAAGGGCGGGGGGTGTGCTTCAGCTTCAGCGTGGGGATGGTGGATGCTCTAATTGTAAAAGATCAGTCCAGTCCTGCGATTTGAGGGAAATTTGCTCCCTCCTTTTTCTCCAGTGAGAAAAAAATCGTCTATAGTCATGAGCCTACTGTATGCCTTAACAGATTTATATTCTTTTGTAATCTTCACTGAAGACTGCCTCTAAATATAGTCAGCTATTTTACAGTAGACTCATAAAGGATAGACTGTTTGTAGTCTATGTAGGTTACTAAACACAGAGTTTAAATACTAATGCCCTTTTAGTGCTTGTCATACCCCGTGGTACATTATGTGTCATTTAATATTGCTATAAAGACTATACCATGACCTAACGTTATCTAAAACTTACTGTATTGTAGGATTAAATCTTATTCTTTAGGACAGATATGGCGTAAAATACAGTTGCTAGGCAACTCCTTTTCCCTTACTCTGGGGTGAGGATAACTAAGGTTCGAGGTTTAAATGAGCTTTGCTAGTTGCTCCCTGTCTGGTGCAGGGCAGTGGTCCTTCTTTCTGCTCTGGTAACAAACAACAGAAACCACGTTATACCTGCTGGCTGAGGCACTGTAATCCATGTATCTGTTACAAGGAAAGACCAGCAGGTAGGCAGCTGTACCAAGAGGTTTCAAAACAGAGTCCAAGGATCTGTTGGGTCCTGACTGTGTTCTCCAGGAGGAAAATTAAGAATAATAATTCATAATTCACTGGTTCACCAGATGTTACTACAATGAGAAGAAGGTTAAAGACCAACGCCCTCCCTGAGCATGGGAATTTTTTGGTTTAATGTGTGGGAATCCTTAACATCTGCATGTGACACTGAGTTTCAGCTAATAGCATATAACAAGTAAAAAAAAAAATAAAGAACTTTTTCCAGGAGAACCACAGTTGTACTGGCGGCAGCAGGAATCCCTCTGACAGCACTGTGATGTTTCTGGTCCTCAACATCCCGGCAGGCACAGGGACACGCTCAGGCTATCGGCATAGCTTATTGGTCCTGCCAAGACATGGCTCTGACTGTTATATAGGACTCAAATAATCTGCTCAAAATGGCCTCACACAAAATAAATATACTGTGACAATGTAGTGTAGTCTGACACTTTGACATGTATATTTAGCAACTGTGTCACTGTAGTTTAGCCTAAATGGGTTCAAATGTAAAGAAAAATCGACTTGAAAACCAGGTGTTTCTATTATTTTGCCCACCCTCATTGATATATATAGGGTGGACAGAATAATAGAAACACCTGTCAGTATAACACAATACAGTTCTACAGCACCACAAACTAAATCCTCTAAAATTATTGTATAGTACAATCAATGAACATAATAACCTTTTATGAAGGGAGGATTTATTGCAGGACTGTTGTATAAGACTGCATTAGGTTTAGCTAGATGTACCTAATAAACTGGTAACTGTGTGTGTACATATACATATATATAGTGTGTATATATAATGTATAGTGTATATCTAAAGAGCGTATAGAACCAGTTTTTCCTCAAAGCTTGATGTTCCTGTTTACTGAACCACGCTATTTTTAGTTACCGTCTAAACCAGTTAATTTGATGTTTTTTCTTTCCCTCAACTCTCCCAGAGAATTTGGGAAAGATTCAAAGACAATGGTAGAATGAAAGAGCTGGTTTGATAATTCATCATCTCTGTATATGAGATACCCCAAAGGAGTAGCACCAACAGACATAAAAGACTGCATGTAAGAAAAATGTATAACTTGTGCCTCAAACATGGTTAGATGTTGACCCTACAGCCTAATGTAGTACGTTTGGTATACACACAGATGACAAAAGAAATCAAGTAAAACTGCTGATAGAACTGGAACGCAACACTCATATTGCTTTAACACCATTGATATAAACTCAGCTGGACATCCAGTCTAACTTGATACAGTATATCAGCAGAGATTGCCTATTTCATCACAAGCATCTTGTCACCTCACTCGGGGGAATTATAGCAGGACCTGACATAAATAACCTCAGGCATGTGTATAACAAGACAGTGCACCTTGTACTTATACTGACTGAAGCCTCTCGCTCCCCCCCTCTGTGTGTGTGTGTGTGTGTGTGTGTGTGTGTGTGTGTGTGAATGAGTGACAGTGTCTGTGCACATTTTGCGGGTTTGCAGGGAGCGAGTGAAAGAGACAGCTATCTGCTTCGATAAGAATTTTTTTAGTTTAAAATTGCATTAAGTTTTATGCTGACTCATGCAGTATTGCAAGCTGCTGCAGTAGCGTGTGTGTGGGGGTGTGTGTGTGTGAGAGAGAGACACGCTATTAGAGACTCAATCAGCACCAGTAATGAGTTTATGCAGTTAAGGTTATAAAGGCAGAGACTATATTAAAAAAAATAAAACTGCAGTTACTTTATTTGCCCCTGGGGGCCATGAAGTTTACCGCTGATACGTGTATTAATTCTGCAATTTTGACCTTTTTTTTTCAGTAACAAATACCAAGCTCCTGTGTGGTGAAACCCTGGCTACTGTATTTTAGCCCTAATTTTCCATCTGACCTCCTCATACTCTGGCTTTACATTCATTCATGAATTCATTCATGAACGAGTGATGATTGAAATCTTTTTCCAGTGTAGATAAAGGCCCTGGCCAACAGAGGGAGATGTTGGGCTGGAATAAAACCACATATAGACAAGTGAATAAAGCAATCTTTTGTCACTTTGCAACTGCTGTTGCTTGATGAGGCATTGACAGATACAGGGCTCATACAAAGTTTGAAAGTTTGGAAAATGCTTAATTTTAGTTGGAAAATACTTAGTTTTCATGGTTAGGAATATGCTTGAATTCGAACATACTCCTTGAAAAATGCTTGATTTTCAACATAATCTGATGTTTCATCTATACAATCATTCATGTAAACCAACCTAGCAATATGCCAGGCTGTCTTTTTAATGACAACTGGCTGGCTAACGAAAAATATAACAAATGGCTTCAGAGAGGAGCCACATTCATTCATAAATAAGTCCTCTGTTGAGCCCTTACTCTGGAAATTAGCAAGCATTAAATAATCATGATTAAAAGATACAATCAAAGTTAACGGCTGGTAAAATAACCAAGTGACAATACATTGATTGGTGCAGGCATAAAGGAATTCTATAAACTTTATTTGTCGCTATTGCATTTATAGTAACAATTTAGATGTGAAGAGAAAGGCTTCGATAGGCTGTAAATTTTAGGTTTAAGTACCTTGAAAGTGCTTGAATTTTATTCTTAAAAAGCTGTACAAACCCTGTAGCTAGATAGATCATTAATTATGAAAAGCCTATTGCTTATTCATCTCATCTCAATTAACCTCTGTCTGAGGAAGACACTGAATGGATTCAGAAATTGCTCATCTGTCAGATTGCTGCTGGTCTTGTGGGACGTTTGCTCTCTCACATGCAAAAAGTGCTGCAAAGGTGTCGTGAGGCAGAAAATTCTCTGACTGCAGTGTGATAGTAACCATGGGGGAAAGTAACTCGAATAAAGAGTAAACAACAATGTTTCTGAGATGTTCAGTTTAAATTTCTGCATTATTTAATGTTGAAACTTTACAGTATTATAATATACCCTCACAAATGTTTATCGGTGGCAGAAGCAGAACCTCATATATTATTTACACAATGTGTGAATTGTTCTTAGCCTCACTGGAGCACAAAATCATGCAAAAACAAACAAGTATCAGACAAATCGACTAAAAATGTGGCTTGTTGCTCCATCTAGTGGTTAAATGACTTTGAATTGTGCACTCTCTCCACAGATTAGGTCATTTGTTGGAGTCTTGGCCCCCAGTCCTGTTCTCTCACACCTGGTGAAGTTATGGTGTCATGGAAATGTTTCATCCTAAAGTGGATCAGGTCTGCAAGAATAAGTCTGGAACAGAACAGGACAGGTGGGACTGCTTACATAAAGGTTGTTAGATAAGCAACTATACCAACCATAACAATAACGTTCCTGTGTTAAGGTGAAAAGAAAAACACAATACGTGTTATAAAATCATACACTTAAACGGTAAACAAAATCAGGAAGAGTAGGTTTTGAACATGGACAGCATGTTCAAAACCTCAGATCTAAATTATTCTGGCACTAATCAGTTGCTTACACCCTGCAGTCTTTATTTTCTCCCTCCACCTGCTACCAGACCTTCAGTGTTGGATGAAATCAGTGCTGTTCCCTGAAGAGGGAGACATTTTGTCAATTTTATTTTATTATTCTATCCACAAATGAAAGACACCCTGTAGCCACGTTTAAAGAGCTGAGAAGCATACAGAAGACTATATTGTAAAGGAATGAAAAATGGGATTTGAATAAATTAAAATGATGAGAACCTATAAGTCTTCACTCTGTTTCACAGTTTAAATGCTTTTTTTAAGCGCACTTCACAGCGTGTAATCACTTCTGTCAAATCAGAATCGACTGGAGAGGTTTATGGATGTTATTTATTATTGGCTTTTGAAAGTTTTTTTTGCCGACATAAAGAAGCCGCAGGTTCACGGTAAAAGGCAGCAGTCCCATCGCAAGAGGGGAGGGCTGGTGTGTCCCAGCCCTCTGCATCCAGCTGGAGCGTCGCTCCGCAGCAGTAGCGCGCCACACTCACTATGGCTTTGGCCGCAAGCAGGACGCTCTTGGCGCTATTCGTTACGGTTTGCGCACCAGGATGCGGATGGACAGGTAAAAGATTTGTTTCCTTTCTCCTGAGCAGGTGCACTGTTTGCGCTAATGTGTTTTTCAGCTTGATAATTGCCGGGGCATTGTTTCTTTCTGCTCTTGCAGTTTAATGGATTCAGTTTAATTGATGAGACAGTTGCTGCAGCGTGTGACTTTGACCAGTACATTGCTGCAATGTGCGCATTTTAATGCATTAAAATGTAATCATTTTCACTCAGAATGTTGATACTGTGATTTTGAAGGGATAGGATGGATGTGTATGTGCGCGCGTGCATATCCATGTCTGTGCGCGCGAGCCTTAAACATTTCCAAATCCCCAGATGTCATTGTTCATGAAAACGAAATAGATTGATTGTAGCTATTTAGAATGCATTGGAATATTTAATTCAGAGTGTATAGTTTGATTATCATTTGCAACTGTGAAAGAGTTCGTTTAAGTGAGCAATTACAGCAAATGGGGACTGTGACAGTATTTTCACCGTTGTTACTTTATGGGGGGAAAATGTGATGCTGGCCTCTTAGCAGCAGTCATGGAACAAGTCCTTACCTCATACAGTGGGCACATCCTGGAATAACTTTGATCAACAATTACAAGAATATGACGAATATCAGGCTACATCCTGAGAATAAAAAAGAAAAAAGTGCTGTGCTTTCTTCTGAGGGGTATCGTGCCAAATTGGTGACTAATCTGGCTGATGGTGGTGATAAATGACCTGCCTCTAAAATTCAGTTTCATGGCAGAATCAAAGGGGGGCTTAAGTTTTCTTTCTGTCAGGCTTCCTCTGAATAGACAGAGACTGAAAATGTCATGTCAATCATTAGGTATTAGACAGGAATGGGCGAAATACTCCTGATATAGCAAAATGATTAAAAGTGAATCAAAAGGCTTTTTACACGCAAAATAGATATTTTTTTATTAAATGTATAATTCTTTTTAATCCATGTCAGCACTGGGATATAGCAAAAGGACTAGCATTTTTGACAGGCACAGAGACTGTGCAAACCGCAGCACACATGTTTTTAAAGTTTCTTTAAGTACTGTTTGTAAAAATCCATTTTCAGGGAAAGAAGCCCAAATCCGTCCAGACAATGAAAATATCCAAAATATCAAAAGTGCCATAAAGCCTGGGGAGTTTTGGAGGGCAGTAAGCTAACCCTTTTGGCTGAGTTTAAAGGCCACGTTACAACCAGACATTATTTTTTTCTTCCCTTCTATCCAAGGTACTCAGTCCTCTTATATTGTAAGTTTTCTATATGCCTCCTTCTCAACTGTAAGCACTTAGTGCATGAGGTCATTGCTTTCTCTGAATATAGGCAGCTGCTATTTGTTGTTTCCTCTGACTCGTTTTCTTTTCCATCTTTTTGGAAGTATTTTCAGAGCAGCTGTGCATCTTTCTGCAACACCCTGCTTCACATTCATTCACTTATATACATTCACACCTGGGAGATACTTAATACAACCACAGTTCACTGCTGTGGGCCACTGAGCAGCAGCAGTTTGGAGTTAAATGTCTTCCTCTCGGGCATTTTGACAGTAGTTGTTAAGGGAGAGGAGAGTGTTACTCATTAACTCTCTCCACTCACATGTCATCAGCTTGTCAGTCTAAAATTCTTCACAACAGTGGATGAAATTGTGCTTGTGGGAATATCTGGACACCTAGGTGGGAGCAGTGCAAACAGAGAGAACAGAAACATAGTGTATTTGGATAATAAATAATATCAACTTCTTCCATGAAGCCACAGTCAGTCAACTCCTGGAAAGAGTAGAGTGTAGAAAGTAATTTGGACAGAGAGTGAGGGGAAAGAGGAAATCATGTCCTTGCAGGCCAGTGGAATTTAATTTCTTTGCTCCACTTAACATGCTGGAATTCTGCAGGAGCACCCCATGACAGATCTCACAGAAAACTTTCAGAATCAGGAATTTCATAACTTGAATGTTTTTGCTTTGGGAAAATATGACAGTTACAGAGAGGCAGAGGCAGCATAGAGCTAATATTTCTAATATTTTCCATGATAGGTATGTTTGATCACCTGACACAGCTTGACCCAGCACCCCCACCCACCTGTATCTTAGCTGCCTGTCAAACCTGCCAGCGATGGCATGTTTCATGTCATGATGTCATCTCTAGGTGATATTCTAGTTTAAACAAGTACCACCTGGGCCATGAACACACCTGTCACAGCACAGTAGATGTCAGCATACTAAGTGTGTTGCAGGAAAATATAGCAAAACTAACAGTGTAAGATGTCAATCTCCATCAGTGAGGAGATATTTGAATCATTTGGGAAGTCTATTGGTTGGAGAAGTGAGCTCGTGACCACCGACATTGACAAACAAAATGTGTTTTTAGGCTATAATTGTACTGGCCAGCTTCTGTTTGTAGATGTCATAAATGTCATATATGTATGCATGTAATCCTCCCAAGCTAAACAATCACTCACCCCTGGTTGTCGCTTTAAATAAAAATGCATTCTTAGTCACTTAACCTGGTTAAATGAGGCTTAACCGCCATCAATAAAATGACTGCATCTAGTCAGACAGTCTGGTGATTGATTTGCCGGTGTGAGGAGGGCAACAGCCATCTATGGTCATGGTCTCAGTCTGGTGTGTCGGCTTTATGACAAAGTTGATTACTGGAGAGAGTTTACTGAAGGCCAGAGGTGAGAGGAGTTAAAGACTGACGGAGGTGCTACCAAGAATTTAGTTGCCCCTGGCAAGATTTGTCACCAACCCCCCACCTAAATGAATCTATGTTCTTAGAGGCAGCTCAAATCTGCTTTTAAATGTATTCAAGTCCCATTATGTTTGTCTGAACAGCAAAAAAAAACCAGAGTCTCATCTCTTAAAGAAGTAGAAATACGATTATTCACTTTTTTGCAGATACCGCTCGATACCACTCATGTCTGTCCCACAAGTATGAAGCAACAGCCAGGAGATGCTAAGCTTAGCATAGCATAAAAACTGGTAACACAGGAGAAACAGCTAACCAGCTCTATCTAAAGGTAAAAACTCCTAAACAAACGAAATATAATATTTAACATATTTCATTTGTTTAGGATTTAGTGAACCAGGCTGTTTACCTTTTACTGTTCTTTATGCTAAGCTAAGCTAACCAGCTGCTTCATATTTACCATACAGACATGAGAGTGATATCAATGTTCTCATCTAACTCTTGGCAAGAAAGCAAAGAAACATATTTCCCAAAATGTCAAACTATTCCTTTAAAGGACAGGTTAAATGACAAAGGGACTCTTTTTGCCTCTACCCTAATACAATGACGAATGGAATTTTGTTTGAGGGACTTAAAACATAAAAACAACACCACTTTCCAGAATCAGTGTCCTGGTTACTCATGATAATCCACAGAACATGCTGTTTTCTTGGGACTGTTTGTTTGGTAGAAAGTATTTTCAATGAAAACCGTTGACAGAGAGGTCTGTGAATTGTCCAGATTAACATTGTTTTGGAAAAGATTCTTTGCTGTTGAATGTTTTCAATGTTGTGAGCACTACAAATTAAATTTTATTCAATATTCGAGGGGCATCAGAAATCTCATCTTGGCAAATAAAACCACAGCTATCTGCATGACTGACTAGTGGTAAGTGATAATTATTTATTTATTAATTTGGTAATTTGGGTGAGCCAGCCCTTTAAATCAATTTCATGGGTGGTTGAAATGTGATTCAAATCCCAAATCTGAATCTGACCAGTCAGACTGAAGTTTAAGTTTGTTTGTTTTTTGCTCCACTTACACAATACAATATAAGACAGATAAGATAAATAGACAAATAATTTAAGATAAGACTTTGTTGATCCCTGGGACATTCGCATGTTATTCCCATATATCCCTAATACTAACTACAACATCAACGCCCAAATAAACACTTCACAGACATCTTTGAGGTGTCAGTCATGTCTGTCGAACACTTGTTGTGCTGCAGTGATTAAAAACAATTTTTCAAAAACAGGAAAGTGGAAACTTCTACGTCACTTGCCTCTAGCACCTACAGTTATTGGAGAGAAAAGACACCTCACTCAGTGTGTGCATGCATTTATCGTTGCCATGACAGCTAATTATTTTAACACCTACAGATGCATATGACTTGTTTCTAATAGCTTACAGAATGGACAGTGTTAGCATCACCTCACCTCTGATGAGCCTCATCTACTTTGTTAACCCCTCCACATGTACTTCCTTCCACACACACATTCACTGGTGAACCTAGCTATTGATGGGAGTTTGTGGAAGAGGACGGTTATTAGGGGTTAATGGCAAACTCATTAGGGGTGAGTGGGGGGTCAGCGTCTGTGAGGTGAGAAGGTGCTCTTGTAAAAGTGGAGCACATTGCAGGTACATGAGCGCAAGTATTTTCTAGAACACTTATACATGAGTCCTTTAACCTCAGGGCTTACCTGCAAATGCTTCTTGTACCAAACTACACATGCACATACACGTGTGTCTGTCTGTCTGTGAATCTGTATCCATCTAACACACACTCTCACACATACACATACATACACACACACACACAAAAATTTAATCAAAAAGACATTGACATAATGACCCTCAGGCCCTGCCCTCATTCTTCAAATACTTAATACTTTCCACTGTCTAACTCAATCTCACTCTAACTGTCTGCCTGTCTTTCCATTTCACATTCACAAACACAGCAAAGAAAATGTTATATTATTGCTCTGGTCTCTCATGGCAACGCCCTGAAACCAAGCCTCCCTTTGTAAGATTATGATGTTACAACCACTCAGTTGCTTAACTGCTTCCCAAACTGTTTATTCTTGGATGGCAATCATGCATCTGCTGTGCTCGAAGGAGTCTTGATTTAATCAGAAATATCTGGTTTGCCCTTGGATCATAACTTTCCAAAGAGGCCAAATCACAGGATGATGTCTGGACAGAGGAGCAGATCCCTTCCTACGTAATAAATGGCCTTATTGGAAACAGGGTGGAAGTGATAGAAGTGTGTCCAGACTTGTGTCAGTGGAGTCTGCCACGAACAGCTGATAAAACTGACTCCACTGTAACCCTACATTAATGAGGAAATAATGAGGACAGATTGTGTTTTGTTTTTTTGTTTTGGGAATACACACTCACACTCCTTCAGGCACGAGTAGCTTGCCACCAGAGTGGTGCTATCTACAGTCCGCAGAAACAGCAATGGGGGCATCTTTCAGCACATATAAAACTCCAAGTTCAGCAGAGATGACATTGTAGGCCTCTGAAGAGCTGTGACCATCTGTAAACTGCAACACACGAGGCCTGGGTGGCAATTATTTCTGAATGTGAAAAGTGAAAGTGCAGCTCCAGCTGGGCGCACACCTGCAGACAACAAGAATTCAAAGTGATGAAGTGATGAAGTGATTTGTGACGATGCTAGACTGAACCTGCTGCTGTAAACCTTTTGGGGAGCACAGATAGTCATAAGGACCAGCTGTTTTATGAGATGGACAGACAATACTGACAATTATATGTGACAGCGATGAATGACCAGCATGCTAATAAACCTTGCACTACTTTTGTTCAAATACTGCATATCCTCTCCATTTAGTCAATGCTTGAATACTTTCTATTTGGATCTTGAGATTTAAAGCTGCTGTAATCAATATTTTTGTATTAACAATGGATTAAATGACACAGAGAATTATCACCAGACTCTGCAGTTCCCCGCAGTTTTAGCATCTTTCAGTTTATTGTTTTGGTTTTACGGCCCACAACTTTACTGTTTTGGCTCGCTCTCATCAGCATTTTTTTTCCAGCTGCAGCAGACCGCTGTTTTCAGCCAAAAAGCTCTGATAGGGGCGCCCCGGAGCTCACCTGGTAGAGCTTGTACCATTAGGCTGAGTCCTTACCGCAGAGTTCAATTCCAACCTGGGGTCCTTTGCTGCATGCCCCCTCTCCTGCCTTTCCTGTCTTTATCTACAGCTGTCACTGTCCAATAAAGGCAAAATGGCACACAAAAAAATCTTTAAAAAAAACTCTGATAAACCCACTGTACGCTACCTGTCCAGCACAAAAAAACCCACAGGCACAGAAGTTTGCCACTCGCTGGTAAGCATAGTGCAACATTTCATCGCTGAAGAGCCAGATATCCTCAGGAGTTGGTGGAGACCAAAACAGAAGCTAAAATGAGACTGAATATTGGACTTATCAGGTGCACAGAAATAGGACTCCAAATGGATGTTAACATTAATCCGTATTTGCTGGATGTGTTAAAAGGCAACTGTTTGCTAACATGTTTGCCATTAAATGAAGCAAAGCATTAGTTCAAGCAGAGCAGCAAAACTGTGCTTGTATTGGCTGATTGGCTGTTTCATATATGCTTCAGTATCATTGGCTAGCAACATCCAATCATATTCATGATGGTGTACAGCACAGACATTATAACCTGTCACTTAATCACTGTGACTGTTTTGCCAACACTGTTTGCTGCCAAGGCTCCCTAACCTCTTCTTCGTGGCATTATTGGTAGTGTTGATTAAACTAAGATTTCATGTTCATGTGTCATTAATTAATTTTATCAAGTAGTTAGTAAGCAGTTTTCCCAGCAGAATCCTTATACCTGCTCAGATTCTTTGAGAGCTCCCTCAAAGAGCAGAGTCTCTAATGCTAAAAATGGTCAGTTGTTTGACTTTGAAGAGAGCAAAATAATTAAATGCACAGCTGAAGTTTCAGGATCCATACTAGCTCTCAGGCATGAGGCCATTATTTTGCGCATGATCTCAAGTGGTTGTTTATTATTTCCCACGTAATGCAGTCTCATCTGGGGCCTTTTAGCAGCCTTTTTGTCCTTCATACAAGCTGAATTCACAATTTTATATTGCATTAAAGTCTTGCTCAACGTGTTACTTTATTATCTGGGTGTAATGTTGGCCTGTTTGATAATTGTGCTGTCATCCCTACATTGCATTAATCTAGCATGCAAACCAAAAGAGCAAAGAGGCACTTGCTATCCAAAACAGAGTGGTGGTTACTATTTTCTTTGTTTTGTTTTGAGTAATTCTAGCCCAGAGGGAGACTGCAGATTGCTTATTGTCCTGAGCCTTTAGCATCCAAGCAAATCCTCATTTATTTATTTAACCATCAAACTAGTTAGTTTTTTTTCAGGGCTGCCTTACACGTGAGTTTATGCTTCATCAGAATTAGAGTTACTTTAAATGCCAAGTATAATAAATACAGAGGAAATTTTACTGGTGGCACTAAAGAAGAGGTGTATTTACAACTTACAGAGCTTGAACAGTAGGCCTACATACTGCCACAATCTTAAGGCGCAACAGGTCTTTATGATAAGGGACAAAGACTGTTAAAATAAAATGTATAGACACAATTTATCCTGACATCATTTGTTTTGCAGCAGAGAAGCCCCTGCGGTCACACAATGGGAAACAGACATCTGTGGACAAGGGCCTGAGGGAGAGCTGGGAGCCTTCTATCCATCTGGATGGAAGACCTGTGGACCGCTTCGTCGTCAGCTCCAACAAACCCACAAGGTCTCACCGCTTCACTAAAGTGGGAAAGGACAGTCGCTCTCATCTACTGGAGGATGTAGGTAAGGCAGAAACAGAGAGAAAGTTAACGAGTGGGTGAGAGCAAGACGAGGATGTGAGATGTTAAGATCAGATGGTTGTGAGTCTCTGACCATGTTTGAGATTGAGTGACGTGAACAAATCAAGTAGGAGCTAATGAGTGTGTTTCTGAGGGACCTGAGGAGTGCTGGTAGCACTGCTAGACAAAAAAGTAATTCAGAGGAAAATAAATGGATGAAAAGCAAGAAAAAGAAGTTGGCTTAAACTATGGAGTGAGCTTTCAGATCCTGGAGTTCTGCACTTTCTCAAGGCAAATGCCAAGAATGAGGAGGGGATGAGCAAAGCTGTGTACAAAGCAGAGACGCCAAGAGGCGAGGTGTACACACACACGTGCGAGTGCATGCATTCATTTTTATCAGTGGATTAGTTCATCATTGGATGTGCTGTCATCCAAGTTTGCCAGAAGAAAAGAAAGAGCATTGGGGGTGGTGATCATTGTTCTAGCTCAGCAGACGGGTTATTTTAGGCTTTAGAAGAGGACATTATTTTTAGATCTTAACAGCGTCTCTGGTATTCCCTAATCCCACCTTGTAAAACATAAGACAGGTCTTTATGTTTCTATACACATACAGTTTGCAATGTTGACACAGTCTAGCCTGCTTTTGTCATTATTCCATTTTCCTCTGTCCTTGGCTTCTTAGAGTCATACTTCATCAGCGGCTCAAAGTCTGCAGCCAGCCCTTCTTTTCCTCATCCAAACCCAGCCCAGCTCCTATAACCCAATCCCCTGTGTTGTGGTCACTTTTTGTGTGTGTGTGCAAGTATGTGTGTTTGGTGGTGATTGTGGTGGAGGACAGAGTGGTGCCAAGTGTTGAAGTCATACATTGTCTTGTATGGTGTGTCGGTGTGTTCAAACATGCATCTGTGGATGCTTTTGTGTTTGTGTGTTTATGTGTGTGTGTGTGTGTGTGTGTGTGTGTGTGTGTGTGTGTGTGCGCGTGCGCGCGCGTCGCCCAGTGTGCGTTGTGGCGGCCTTGTGGTCTCTCCAGCTTCGGTGCAGTTTGCCATAAATCTCTGGCAACCGAGCTGCATCTCAATGTTGCCTTTCCAGAAATTCCTTGCAGATCGTGTGTTGTTCCCTCAGCAGCATGAGAGCAGCATCAGTTGTCATAAATAACACCATGCTGTTTGCCTCCACATCATTAATGTGTCTGGCCAGGTCGCAGTTAAAACAACAAAGCTGGAGCGATTACTTATGAGGAGCAACAGGGAGCAAGATGGAGAGTAAAGGAAAATGGGAGATTGAGAAAAGACCCCCACTTTTCTCACTGATAAGGGGAAAATGCAAATCATACACATGTAAAACTTGATGTGCTCCACATAAAAGAAAAATAACATTTCCCCTTGAACATGTCACCATCAGGTAGACATGATTTAGTAAATCTGAGTTTCTTTTCAAATTTATATAATTTATTGCTTGCTTACTACATTCTACTGGCAACATCATTTAACCAGATATTCTGTGTTTTTTTTTTAGACCCTGAATGGGTTAACCTGGATGGCTTTGCTGTGTTGGGCGGTGCACCTGTCAGCAACTCATCAGCAGGTAAACCTGATCTCAAGGCATCTTTACCAACAACACATGGGAGTGGTGTGTCTCACTTAACAGCCTTACATATAAAACTATCTGGTTAAAGCCATTAAAAGCAGTTTCTGAAATTATCTGCTGTCATCATGGATATAAAAGGAACCGCTGAGTCTAATGTGAGGATGATTCACAATGCTATGTCTTGGGGCGACAGTCTCCTTATCCTTCATTCCCTCACTAGTTCTGTCCCTATGGGATCAGTGGGGAAAAACACTCAATTGTCTCTGACTCATAGATTCCCATTTATTGTATGTTTTTCTTGCAGGTGATCCATATTGAACATGTATTTTAGAGTTTTGTTGCCTTTTAATGTTCTTCCACCACATTAATTATCACATATTTGCCTGTCACTGCTTTCAACAGACTGTAAAATGAAAGGAAATTAGTAGCAGACCAAATTGCTTATAACCTCATTGCCAGATTATCCATACAGTGAGTGATTAAAGTGCTCTCTGTGGATTTATTTAGGAGAGCACAGTCAATTAATTGATTAGTCAAGCAATAGACAATTTTGACAGTTTTGATTTATTAATAATTAATAGTCATTTTTAAAGCAAAAATGGCACACATTTGCACACACATTTGCACACAGTTTCCACCTTCTCAAATGTGGAGATTTAAAAAAAAATAAAACAATTTTAAATATTATCTTTTCGGGCTTTTTTGCCTTTTATTAGATAGGGACAGCTGAAGAGAGACAAAAAAGGGGGGAGAGAGGGGGGTGGGGGGGTGGGGGTGATGACATGCAACAAAGGTACCCGGGCTGGAATCAAACCTGACCCACTGCGGTAAGGACTCAGCCTTAGTACATTGTAGCTACCGGGGTGCCCAGATTTTTATTTTATTTTTTTTACATTTTATGTACATGTTTTATATTAATTTTATATAATTGTAAATTTAATACCTTTGGATTTTGATCTGTTGGTTGGACAACAAGCAATTTACAGATATGCAATGTTGAGCTCTATGAACTTGTGATGGGCAGTTTTCATGATTTTGTGATATTTATAGACTAATAATAAATTATTTGCAGCTCTAAAATTTATTTAAACTTTATTTAAACTCATTAGAGAAAATTTGATTGTCTTCTCATATATCAATCACACTAAAAGAAGCTTACACAAGTTTCAGACTGGACTTTTAGTAAATTAATATAGTAAATTTTCATTATGTTTTTATTTCTGCACAGCGCCATGGGGCACTTGGACATTTAAGCATGTCATGTAAACACTCACTAGTCTCAGGGCTAACTTGCCCACTTGCACACTTGTGTTCATGCTGTTCCATAGAGACAATTTAGTCTCTCCAAACCACTTGACTTGGCATGACTTTGTGCCGTGGCAGAGAACATGAAGAAAACCCAGTCAAATTCCATACAGAAAGGATCAGGACCAGCAACTGAACCCAGGACCTTCTTGCCGTGAGGCAACAGTACTGACCACTGAACCACCATGCTGCAGTTGTATTTGTTTGAGGCAGAGCTTTACTGGAGACACAGCTAATCATATTTGTTGAATTTAACCTCAGTGAATGGAGCCAAAGAACCACTGTGTTTCTGGCGAAAGTAATGCTAGAGTAAAGCTCAGTGAAAAGGATGGGGCAAAAGAAGACATTGCATGTTATGAAGCCTTGCTAGCACACTTGCTACCAACCGTAAAAACCTAAAGTTTTCTAGCTGGATACTAGCTACTCCTAATAGTTAATAAAAAATAAAAAATTAATAAAATGTGACAAAAATAGATATTTCTGTTTTAATTTGCTTTTGTATTTATTTACATTTGTATTAATTTGCCCTATTTATTTACTTTCCCATTTAATTCTCCATTTGATTTATTAATTTGTTCATTTATTTATTTATTAATTTGCCATGTCATGCATTAGTTTCCCTTTGCATTTTCCCCCATTTATTTCCCCAAACTTATTTATTTCTGTCTATTCTTTTTACATTTCTTTATGCTTCAGCAATCGGACCACAGTTGCACTACTAATTAGCTGAGGGCAGCTAACGTTACAGTTAGCAGCAAGTGAAGCTATCTGTTCATCAGTAAATGGCATAAATCAGAGTTGAGGCAGAGCAGTCGGAGGACATCAGAGTGAAAATCAGAAAATATTTTCTCCATAAAATATGATCCAGATCAGAGTCCTGGTCAGAGCCAGCTGTAAATAAATAACAAATTAATAAATAAAATGGAAAATTAAATGGGAAAGTAAATAAATAGGGAAATTAAAACAAATGTAAATAAATACTGAGGCAAGTTAAAACAGAAATATAAATTTTTCTCACATTTTATAAATTATTTAATTTTTAATTAATTATATAATACATTCATTCTAATTATTATTTTTTATTATTATTATTTTGGTGTATTTAATGGCATATTAATTTATTTATTGAGTCATTTATTTATTCATTTATTTATTTTAAGCTAATGAATGATGGAAAAAACAAAAATACACTAGCATTAGTATGTTCATATTTTGACTGTTAAGGGCCGAATTTATTATGTCTGCCTCCATTGTTTGTACAACACACAGTAACACAATTTGGATGATCCATTTATTATCCATTAATGTCCAATTAGCAACTGTTACAAAGCTAGCAAACATACTGCCAGTGCCAACTGACAAATGCTATCCAACTTTAGGTTAAGTTATCTTTTAGGTTAACCAATCAAGCCCAGTTAACTTAATTAACCATTAAGCATTAACCATTGTCTGTATGACCCTAAGTCACTAAACTGGACATTGATCATTACATCTCTGCCATACTTGAAATAATTGTGCAATATTCTGTGTAATACTCCTGTGCAATATTTAGTTTTTCCTATTTATTGATATTGATATTATTCATACCTCCATTACTGCTGTGCAATATCCACCGTCTCATAATAATCTCAATAAGCTACACTTAACTCGACAGTACATGCACTATTACTTATTACTTATATTATTACATTGTATTATTATACCGTATTATCATCATCAACCGATAAACCCACTTGGTACTTCACACTTATTTTATTTTATACTTATACCCACCTGGTACTTAATTTATTTTCTGTCCTGTTTTATAGTGTATTGCATTATATTTTTTGCTAGTACTTTTTCCTCTGTGCACTGACGTAAAGGCGAGCTGCTGTAACAAAGAGTCTCCCTTCGGGGATCAATAAAGTATTTCTGATTCTGATATATTAGTGTTCGTATTTTGGCAGGAGTTTTTTCTTGCCATTTGTGTTCGTCAGTTAGCTAGCTAACTTTGTCTTTGTCAGTTGAGGCTAAATTGATATATCTGCCTCCAGGAAAGCTCTGCCACTGAGAATTGTTTGTGTAAATGAACAATAGACAACAACACACAACAATTCTGATAAGTAATTATAGCTATATATCAAGCCAAAATGCCAAACATTAGCAACTGTTAAGCAAAAGCAAGAACACTTGCTGCCACTGGACAAATACTAACATTAGCTTAAGTTATCTTGCTAGCTAATTTGCTCAGTTAACATTTGAAGTTATTTACTTATACTATGCTAACTGATAGCATACAGCTAGTATTGTGTAGTCATATGGAGCAACTGTTATAAACTAACACACTTGTACCAGCTGATAAATGCTATCTAACATTAGCTAAGTTAACAATAGGTCATTTGCCCAGTTAACATTTTAGGTTATTTGATTATACTGTAAAAGCTGATAGTCTGGTAAGCTAATTAATGAATGAAGGCAAAGACATTTGCATTGGTGTTGTATTTTCATATTTTTTCTGGGATTGTTTCACTGCCATTTGGGTTTGTGTCATTTAGCTAGCTTTGTCTCTGCCAATTGAGGTTAAATTGATTATTTCTGCCTCCAGGAAAACTCAGCCACTGAGAATTGTTTGTATAAACTGTGGCTAAACTGAGCAATGTACTCCACCGTGAGACCCAAACTTACAAATTTATGTTTGCAAAGTTTAGATTTGCTTTTGAAGGTGGTGAAATGTCAAAGACGGTGGATTGTTTAGCTAGTTTTTGAGAAGAGAGTAAGCACACGACAGTGACATTCTTCAGCATCAGTCTGAACACAGTGAGGTGGGTCTCCGCTGTAGCAGTGGTATGTCTGTCTGTCTGGAGGCCAGCCTCATAGCACCTCAGACCATCAAGTTTCCAGGAAAAGACAGAAAGTATCTGGCAGTGAGAGCATTGTGGAGTCAATGGTTTAGTGGTCCGCGGCGTGGTGACCCGGGCCAAACTATGCACTGTGACAGTTTGCCAGAGAGAGAAAATGGGAAGAAGAAAATAAGGAAAAGGAGAAGACAGCTGATTAAAACCAAATGTTTGGGGGTTTTTTTAAGTCAGCTAGTACATGGAGAGACAAACAGGTACAGTGGGAATGAGACAGATGATTTGTCCATATTAGTGTTACTCTTGAAAGTGTTACCTCAGTAGCAGTCAAAAATGGCTGAAATACACAGAAATTAGGAATAAAACACAAGATACTGTATCATATTCACCATATTAAAATTTTATTGTTGGGTGGTAATTCAGCGCAGACTTTCAAATGAATATGTGTTCGTTTTTTTTCCCCCACAAAGTGGTGGTAATGTACTATAACTGTGACAGATAATCAATGAATCAAGTAAACTCTTCTCAAGTTTCAGAAAATATATGTCCAGGGCATTTTAAAATAAGTGGAAAACGATGACAATCACATTAGAATTTTAAGAAGCCATGTTTCAGAAGCAAGCATGCATGCAAATCTTTAATTGTCTAGCACACTTACATACATACAGTGTGCTTGTGTACCAGCAAGCAAACAACTAAAGCAACTGTTGACAGTAAATATGTGATTTGTAGTAAATTAGATAAAACGAGCAACAACACTGGTGTTAAGTTCTATTTTGATGGTAAATTTGATTAATGAATGTAAAATACAATTTATACTAATTACACCTTTAGCAGACATATAAACAGTTACACTTTGCTGTCACGGTGGCAGACAGAGAACAGGAGCATACAGAAGAGATTATACAAGAAACTTGTATAGGTGCAGGAGAATCTTTGAGACAAGGATTTGAAAACAAGAAAAGCTGAGAGAAAAAGCAACATCAGAGAGAGTTGTTGCATTACCAAGCAGCCAATTCTCTAGATCCAAAGGGGACAAATCCCCTCAGCTGTGTTGTCAGGATAGAGGGAAGGATAGACACAGAGAGTTAAAAACACGAATGGAGAGCTCCAAGTCGCCAGGTCTTGTTGACACAAAACCCCTTTCTTCCTGGGAGTTTTTCTAGTTGGCGTTTATACTCCTCTTCACATCCTCTTTGCCTCATCTTTGTTTTCCACTACACATACAGTGTCATGGTGGAAGCCCATTGGCACTAAAATTCTCCCTTTTTAAGCCATAGCTAAAGAACATTTTTTGGGTGTGGTGGCCTCTCTTGGAAGACTATTCTCAGTTGGCGTACCCTACCTGTTCGTTGGAAGGGGAAACGCTACATCACAGTATTTTTTTGTCCTTATAACCACTTTGAATTTCATAAAAACCACTTTGTTACATCAGCTGACTTGTCAGTACTAACCCAGCTGTGCATACAGCTATCCTGATGGGAAACAGGGTAGATGCTTTTCATCTGACAGTGATTATGAGAAACGGATAAAGGACGGATAGAGGGAGGAGAGGAAAGAAAGAAGACGAAAGAGTGGGGGGGACAGAGGAGTTTTTTGTTATATTGCCAATGCTATCACTCAGCAGCCAGATGAGGGGGATTGTCTGGCTGTCTGAGTCAATGTCTGAGTTGTTGTCCAAGATGGAATCACTACTATGGTGGGATTAAAGCAGGAAGAAGGACACTAGAAGTTGGAGCATATGACAGTGGACATGGTGCGGTTGCACAGCATTTCCCTTTTGTGACAACTGCATATGTTTACTGTCATTGTTGGATGAAAGGGACTTGTAATTAAGTATTTAGCACTGAGCGTATGTGTCTTGAGTGGAGCAATTATGTTCAATGATTTTCCATTGCAGTTAGTGTCAACAAGGCCCTAAAGGCAAATCCAGTACAGAGCACATATTGTGAATGAACTAGGGGGTCATAAAGGTAAGATGAACTCCAGTGCACTCTGACGTTTCCCCGCCGTTATCATCCACCAACAGATCCAGCCAGGTCTCCACAAACTGCTGCCAGAAATCAGCCCTCTGTACAGCGGGCCACCAGGGCGGACAGGACAGCTCGCCCATTGGGCGTTTCTAATACCAGGACCCACAGAAGGGCCCCTCAGTCCTCCTCGGGTCCCAGGCAACCTGAGAGAGCTTTGGCAGGAGCCCCCCCGCTGGAAAGGAGACGCCAACACCACACCAAGCCTCAGTCTGACCAGAGAAACCGAAACACACACAAACTAAGTAAGAGGACCCACATTTTACATTCTTAACCACCAGATTAAAGGGGCAAAGCTTTCTGTTCTAGTAAAATATGATGCTGAAAAGACTGGCAACCTCCAAACTACACTTTGCAGCTCCTATTTTGTGATTTATTTTTTTAATGAAAATGAGCTAAATGTAGGCCGTGCCTGGTATCCCTTTCTATTCATAGCATCTGAGTCCGTTCATGTGGTGTCACTGCAGGCACAGAAAGCCCAGGGCCAGAGCGCACCGGCCAACAGAGCAGTCGCAACCAAAACAACCACTCCAGGTACCTGCAGGTTTATAGAGAATCAATGCATTCCTCTACACATTTATGTTTTTCTTTGCATTGTAAATATCTCAAAACAGCTCATCAGTAACAATGTAAGTTGTAAACTGCGTGAATTTTTGGTTGTCATGGTAGCCAAAATGAGATAAACCAGAGACCAACCTATAACCAAATTCAGTGATCTTAGAGGTGATTTTAACATTGGTTTGGACCTAGATTTGTCCCTACGTCTTTGTGTGTGTCTGTTGTCCAGAGCCACTGGAGTACGAGGCCCGGGACATCAGTGTCAGGGTCATGTCTCCTCAGTCAGTCCTCATCTCCTGGGTTGACCCTGCTGTTGAGATGGGGAAGGTCGCCCCCGGGGTATCCAGGTGGGATCTGTTTAAGTGTGTGTGTCTATTAATGAGGCATAAAGAGAGAAAAAAAGTGAATTAAAGACAAGGAAAGACTGAGTGAGAAAGAACGCTAACCCTTTCAACTGGAATAAAACATCCCCATTTTCTCTTAACCCAGATCCTACACAGTTAGATACAGGGAAAAGGGTGAGTCCGCACGCTGGGAGTACAAGGACAGCACCCAGAGGAGAGTGATGATAGACACCCTGTCTGCTGACGGCATGTATGAGTTCTCTGTCAGAATCTCTCAGGGAGAAAATGATGGGAAGTGGAGCGTCTCCGTGTTTCAGAGGACCCCTGAGTCAGGTATGCACAGTCACTGCCTGCTGAGGATTGCTTATAGAATACCATTTTGTAGGTGGCAATGCAGCTTAGGAAAAGTGATGAATAGTGATTTCTTCTTCAGAGGAATGGCTTTAGACAGCAGAAAAGAATTCAGCCTTGCATAACCATGTCTGTTAACTCTTTTCTTCTTATTTCCTCATACCACACTTCATCACATTTGCTGCCTAATACTCCCATTTGATATTTGATTCGAGCTTTGGCTGCAGCTCTGTCATGATTGCAGCTTTTATACCATGTCATAGCAGCTCCTGAGCTGCAGTTCATTGGAATGTCAGCATTTACTGCCTGGCTCTCAGATCCGATTTCCATCAGCAGTTCCATACATGATCTCAAGGGGAGGTTCCTGACAATGTATGGCAGCAGTACTTTCCTCAGTTGAAGCCTCCTGGCACAAATGTCCTCTCTGTTTTTTACACACTTTAAGTAGCAATTTCCTCACCCTGTTCCCCTCTATGCTGCTTCTGGTTTCTGTCCTGCTGCTGCTCCTTTCACTCCTGTCTTTCTATTCATGTGTGTTCTCCTCATTTGTTAGCACCATCTGGGCCACCAGAGAACTTTGAGGTCAAGCCACTACGAGGCAAAGGAACAGCTGTCTTAGCAACATGGGATCCACCTGAAGAACCCAATGGGAGGATAAGAGGTCAGGCCAGGCAGATTAAAGTCAAATTGAAAATAAATTCATTTTTGCTAAGAAATCAGTGTATATTTCCTTGGTGTTTGACTTGTGGACTTATTTGGTCAAATTTATAATTACCAAAAAGAAGAAGTTTTATTAAGTTTTATTTATCAGTACTGTCATTTGATTGGTACATACAATCCACAATATCTGAGTGGATGGGCACTAAGAATACATCTGGTTAATGTACAGAGTGGGTGTCAGAGGTTTTCAAATAACGAAATGAAAGAAAAATAATGTCTAATGGAATCAGTGCTAATGTTAGCAAGCTAGGCTAACCAGTTTCCACTTTTTGAGTGGAATACAAATATAACAGTACAATGAGTCCTCGCAAATATTGAATATTTCAAAGGGAGAGATGTCTTGAATCTTAAAATGTTACATACCCATTACTGTGTGGGCTTGTTGAAAAACAAACACTACCTCTCCTCACAACAGTTGTTCATGCTCTACCTCCACACAGAGTACATCCTGTCTTATGCTCCTGCTATGAAGCCATTTGGAATGAAAAGTGTGACGTACCGTGGCAGCACCGCCACAGCCACCATAGATGGCCTTACACCCGGAGACCGGTACATCTTCAAGATTAGAGCCACCAACAGGAGGGGACAGGGACCACAGAGCAAGGTTCTCAGTGTTGCCATGCCAGGATGTAAGCACATTTTAATGTATACAGAATGTGTGTGCATATATGTTTGAAAATTTTATTAATTCTTAATTCATGCCAATTTTTGTCTACTGCCAGCCAGCAGCGTTGCCTCATCATTCTCAAAAACCAAGGACAGCCGCAGGACTAGTCATACTCCTTCCAAACAGGATACCGACCATGATGAATCTGACCTCCAGTCTACAGAAGTGCCAGACAAACCAACAACACCCTCACAGCTACGCCCTGCTGCACCTGTCAACAGGCGTGTACGCCCACTTACTCAGACACGCTCCTATCACAGCATCTTCTCCTCTGTAAGGGGCTCAGTCAGGAACACGGGGAACAGAGGGTCGTCCAGAGGAAGAGTTCAAGATAGAGAAGATGAGGAGGAAGAAGAGAAAATACCCACAGCGCCACCTTCGGTAGAAGAGACAACAACCATGGAGGTTGTACTGGAGACGAAAGAACCAGACAATGATGTTTCCCCTGAATCTGAAGATGAAGTGGAATATGATGGAGAGCCCCTGACTACTGAGACCCCCAGCTTCAAAGTTTTGACGCCCTCCCCAACTAAACCTGCATCTACTCGTCCTAATCCACCTCTCAGACGGCCCATTAAGATCAGGGTCCATCAAAAACCAAGATCCAAGGCTGCTTCCTCCTCCTCATCCACCTCTTCATCTTCTTCTACTTCATCCTCCTCATCTTCTGCCACTTTGTCCACTTCTTCTGATTCCTCCTCATCTTCTTTTCCCTCTAGTTCATCTTCATCCTCAGCATCCTCACCTTCTACAACCTCATTATCCTCTTCTTCACGTATTCAAGAGTCGGCAGCCAGTAGAAAGGACTATGTAGCTTCCAAATACTTAGAGGGAAAAAACGCCTACGATAAGCCCAGCATAACACATACAAAACCCTCCACTACAGTCGTAAAAGAGACCAATTCACAGCAGACAGAGGCTGTAGGTAGAGGTTCGGCTTCAGCAGGACGCACCAATGGGTCTGGGCTTGGCTCTAGATATGGTTATGGTCGAAGACTTCCAGGAATTTTGTTTAGAGGGAATTCAACTCGAATGCTGAATGGTTACAAACCTGCTGTCACCTCACAGTTGAATGTACCAAGCAGAACTCTGAACCAAGCAACATCAAACACACGTGGTTCAACAACATCACAGTCCACTTTACCAGACAGGACTCAAAACCATGAAACATCCCATGCAACATCCAGGTCCGCTTCAGGAAGTGCAGCCCACAGCCAGGCAACATCAGATACATATAATTTTGACAAATCACAGTCCACATCAGAGTCTAGGTCTCAAAGCTCTACAACTTTGCAGAGCTCAGGCACTAATCCATCCACTTCACATAGCAGCTCAAACCACCCATCCACCAAAGACACACCAGGCTCTTCTCAGTCGATTTCACACAGAGGATCTCACAGCCCTGCAACTTCACACAACACGCACAACACACAGAGTTCACACAAATCACCTGAGCGAGACACAGCAATGCGGGAGGGAAATAATGACAGTAATTACAAAAACACAGATTCAGTAGTAACTAAAGTTGAAGAGCCTACTTCAAGCTCTAAAACACAACCCACAGAGGAGGAGAGAGTGGAGGAAGAGGGAAGAGAGGAGAGCAGTAATGAAAAACCTGTGGTTCCTCGTACCAGAATTAGCCCATCATTTGCTGAAAGATTCCCTTGGCTAGCTACCCGTTACCCAGGCAGGTTCGGTTCAGGGACTAGAGGCTCTTCTTCCAGACCGGATGGTAGGACCCCCTGGACCAGGGCTTCATCCTCCATGGGCGCCGGCAGACCCGTCTTAAGGGGGACACCCACTAGGGTTTCAGGAGCCACAGGTGCTGCAGGAGTTTCCACGATACAGGAGACTAGTGAAGATTTGAGGACTCCTTCAACTCACGATGACTCACTAAAGCATGGGGTTGGGGCGGGTTCAGTTAAGCCTTCTTTGACTAATCAAAATACAGCATCTAGTCACACTAGAAACCCAACTACCTTGAACTCTTCATCTTCAGCAGCCACTTCTTCAAACTCTGGTTCCCATCATTCCTCAAATGGACACTCAAGTGAGCCCATCCATAGAGGAACCTCTAATGACAATAATAATGATCATAATAAGGATTATCTCGATGAGAGGAGTAGAGAAATCAGTGGAAAAAATGATAAAGTTGCAGACCCCTCAGCGGCCCGAAAGAATCCTACTATAACTTCAGCTGACCCTCACAGAAGCATAGAGGACAATGAGAGTGTGGATACAAGGGAAACTTCTTCTAGGACAAGACCTGGCTCACCATCTGGAGTCACTCCAACTCATCGTCGTCCTGGTGTAGGGGTGAATGGGAGGGTACGCTCTCCTCTGCTGGCTAATAGGCAGTTTGGTGGATCTAGGCTTCCCATCAGACCACAGCCAGCACAGAACTCAAGGCTGGGTTCTTCAACATCTGACTCCTCATCATCAGCTGACTCCTCTTCTTCCTCAAATGTGCCTCAGCCAGTTTTGACCTCAGATCGTGATGTGGGCAGTGGCACTACTGTGACAAAGACCGGGGGATTAATTGGAGGCAACTCCCAGTCCACATCGTCGTCCTCCACATCTTCATCATCATCTAGAGACAGCTTTAGGGGCCAGGGAGGAAGGTCTCGCAATCCTATCGTCAGAGGGAAACCAACAAATGGAGGACAACTCAAGCCTAGCAATGGAAATGGTAAAGTCCATTGGTAAAGTGCATGTGAAAAGTTGCTGCCACTGCCAGCTACTGTATTACTCAAAAGGTGCAAGGACTTTCTTGAGCAAAACACTAAATGATAGATAATGTGTTGGTGTATGAGACTGTAATCAGTAAATTATTTAATAGCAAAATGGCTCTGCTTAAATCTTATAATCGTTAGGTAAAAATGGACGACCCAACCTGACAGCAACAAATGATAAAGAGTCCTCTTCCTCTCATGGAACCAGCAAGGCCGTTGGTCAAAGGTTTATTACTGGACCTGATGGAACCAAATGGGTAACTAAGTTTAATGAAGTGATTGTAACCATAGTTGTAATCTTACATTGTGAAGAATAATATTCTTGAGTCTTCGAGCTAAACCACGTGCAATGCATATTAGTGTACCAGGTAGATACGGTCTAAGTACTTTCTTTTGTTACTGGCATGTTTTAGCATGAAATACTGTAGATTGTACTGTAATGTATCACTTTTAAGGAATAGTTCAACATTTTGGGAAATACACGTATTCATTTTCTTGCCAAGAGTTAGATGAGAAGATCGGCACCACTCTTATATCTGTGTGGTAAATATGAAGCTATAGCCAGGATTTGGTTAGCTTAGCTTAGCATAAAGACTGGAAACAAGGGGAAACAGCTAGCCTGGCTCTGTCCAAAGGTAGTCTTCGCCGGTAGGCTTGCAACCTGTGAGTGACAACAAGACTCCAGGAATTTATTGTGCCGGTCCAAGAAATAGTCTGGCACATAGAACTTTGAACTTGAATGTTGAACTATTCCTTTAATGCTTCAAAATTTGATTCATCCTTCTAAAATATTTTTGAAATGCTAAAGATCAATTGTTCCCATTCTAATTGTTGATTGAACGAATATGTTTGCAAGAAAGAGTAGTGAATAGGAGTACAAATTCACTAAATCTCACAGTCAAGATGAGGCAATAGTTCACATTTTATCTATATTGCTGTATAGATTTGGCAAATCATTTTGTCTCTCCAGGTGGTAGACTTGGAGCAGGGGGTTCTTATGAACCAGGATGGACAAGTTCTCCAGGACTCCCAGGGCAAACCTAACAGAGTGGTGCTTGGAGAGGATGGACGCACTATTTTTGGTGATATGCTTAAGTCAATCTTACATGACATTTACAGTACAGCTTGAACATGTATATAAAAAATTACTTTAATCATTCTCATTATTAGTTTACTGTTCAAAACAAAATCGTGAATGTTCTGTTTCAACCTCCTTCTTGCTCCACCGACTGCTAGACCTCATGGGAAGTCCCCTGGTAAACCAGGAAGGTCTGGCTCTGTTTGGCCACGGCCGAGATAGCCGGCCTGTGGTCAACCCCAAAGACAAGGTCATCATGGTTGGAGGGAAACCTGTGCTTGGCTTGGACCTTCCTCACCTCAGGACCACCACCACCACCACCATGGCTCCTACCACCACACCTGAACCCATCACCACTGAATGGACCACAGAGGAGTCTACCACTGCACTGCTGTACCCAACCTGTCCACCTGGAACCTTCTCCAAAACAGATGAATACGGGTATCCAGTGCTGGACCCAGAAGGAATATTGGACTGTTATCCAGAAGGTAAGTCTTTGAGAAGTACTTGAAATTCACCATAACACACTGCAGACAGCATTTTGAAAGACTGATCTAAAGAGAGATTTGTGCTACAGGAATGAAACTAAATACTGCAGTGCTGTAAATTGCAATATTGCTTAGTAAATAGCTTTTCCACAGAACTGAAGTCAAGTTCAGTGAAGCGGTTTAGAGCCAGAATAGTGAATATAAATAATTATGACTTCACTAAATCTTTTACTTGTATTGTTTGTCATATGTATCCAGGCCAAGGCCATGAGTGTTTCCTGTCTGTACCCACAGAGTCCAATAACTCTATAACTGTGTGTGTCTTAACTGTGTGATCTGGTCAGTGTGTGTGTGTGTGTGTTTATGTGAGACCACAGGAACCACATGTAAGTCTCCACATCTGGGTACTGGCTGTGGTCAGAGTACTGCTGGTTTAAATGCACTACGAGCTGTCAATTACACACTGCCATCAGCATTATCACACAACGACAATGAATAAAACATACTTGTATTATACTATTGTAGTTATTAAAGCACACATGGTGAGATATAAATCTGATATATAATTAGATTTGTAGAATTTAGATTAAAATAGAAAATATAATTTAAGTAATATTTAATTTATAAGAGCACCCACATATAGATACATCTGACTATGTAAGCACAGAACTGCCATTGTCAGAAAAAACATTTCATTTTTGTTATTTGTGTTGCATTATGAACTTCAAATGCACTGTAAATGTACAAATTATTTGCCATAATCCATGTCAGCCAGGGTTTCGAAATATAAACAAATAAGCAGTGATGCTGCAGCTGTAATGAGGAACTGGATGTGAATATTTGAAGGAAGTGATGAAGTCTTACAGTATTTGGTTGATGGCTAACACAATAAAATCTTGCCAAGCAATAAATAGATTTTTAGTGTGTGGAGCCTACAAATATTTTTTTAACTTTGTGTATTTGAGAAAGAACCATAGTGATACTTAATTATATATTCAGTGTAATTTCTGAGATATTGGTCTCATTGTAACACAACAGATAAACAGATAAAGTCTCACAAAAAAACATCTCATTATACCTCAAAAACTTGTCATTGTAATGGTGAAGTTGTCTTGTTATGATGACATACAGTATACTTGTTATAATGAGTAAACTTTCCCATTGTAACAAAATACTATGACAATGATTTTTTTCCCACTGTGGCAGCTCCATACCATACAGTATCTATTATTAGTGCAGCAGGAGAATGTACAACGTCAAACTCAGACAGCTGGAAAGATGTTTCCATGGAAATTCTAAAATGGAGAAAGTGGGACCTGTAGGGATTACTTAAGTGTCAAAATATGTATGTATCAGTGCTTGTACCTGTGTGTTCAAGTATGTTTGTCTATATGGGTGCGTTGGTGTACATGTCTATGTGTGTATGCCAGTTCAGAAATGTGTACATGGTCATGTGAAATTGATGCTACAGCTTGTTCTACTTCTCTGACAGAGGAATCCTCAGGAATGGAAATCGACCACATGGTTACAGTGACCATGGTGCCTGATGCTTTAGCTCTTAAGAAAGGTATTGGCTGAGTTTGGCTTCGGACCGACCTACCGCCACTGGGCTGGGATGGACTAAACTGCACTATACGCTCATTGTTTGTTAACTGTGTACTGCACTGTTTGTTAATTGTCTGTTTATCTGTCAGTTGATCTGTTTGCTAGCTCTTCCTGCCTCTTCCTATTTGCCTTGCCTGTGGTCTTCACTTTGTTTCTCTTCTTGTAAGTCTGTTTGACTTGGTCTTGGTTCATTGCTGGGTTTTTGGATAATTTCCATTATGGGCTGTTTTTAATCACTTTTATTCCAAAAACTGGACTATAGAGCATGTGTACTGCCTTACTAAGCTGAAGACAATGCCCTGCCTTATGATTTAATGCAACATATTAGCTGTTCTTAACATTGCTTTGTAATGTAATAGATGAAGCCCGGCTTCAGCCAAACACTAGCTGAACGGAAAACTGCAGGCGCACATCAACCAAATTTCTCAAGGAATCTGTTGCATGTGAGAAGTATTTGATATTTTCTTTCTGTTTTGGGTTTTGCTAGAAAAGACACATTGAGCGTTACAATATTTTCTTAGCATTTCCCTGCCATGGCTCAAAGCTGGTTGCATGTGTGTGGACCATGATGTAATGCCAAGGTCCACTGATGCGGCACAGGAAAAAAAACAGTGAAGAAAGAGGAGGGAGCTAATTGAATTTCACCCACTGAATCCCTTCACATTTGTCAGCCTTGGAGACTTGTGAAATAGTCGTTGTCAGCAAGCCCCCCCTCACATGGAAAATATGGATAGCAAAACATTACATAAGAATACAGCTTTGGGTGTTAGAGGGAAAAGGGGTTATTTCAAAGTGAGCTCACACATCTGCCCACCATTAATTAAATCAATTTGACACTCTTATTACACAGATCAAGGTGCCAATTACAAAGGATTAATGAAACACAGCAGCATGTTATTGAGATAGGATGTAAATAACGTAAATCTATTTAAATCAAAAGCTCACTGACACATGTGTTGTTGCCAGATGAGTTTTTTGTCCAGACCACCCTGCCAACCACCACCACCACCACTACCACTACCACTACCACCACCACCACCACCACCACCACCACAGAGATCCCGACTCCGGAGCTAGACACCAGACCAATCAACAAAGGCCCTTCGTCTGAGTTTGACATCAGTGGGAAGAAGCGATTTACAGGTACTCAAAGACATAAATAAGTGTGTCTATCAACAAGTGTATGCTCATGTGAAGTTACTCTTGCACAAATGCCCTCCTGTCTTCCTCTGTGTGGTGTACAACTTAATCTAATCGCAACCTTAGATAACTTAGATTTCAGATTTATTATCACATTTCCGTTATGCATGATGGATCTCTTTTTAAAAGGAACTTCAACCCCTTCAGACAGATATACAGTAAGTTATACCTTCACTTAATGTATGAAAAACCTTGTGCTTATGCACACTTATGCTTCTCCCAAGCAGCAAGATATTATACTTTTCTGTTGGTTTCTCTTCCAGGGTTAAGCTTTGAGTTTGCTGTGTACCTCTAAATACAGATTTTAGGTTAAATATCACATTCCCATTGTGCATGATGGATTGTTTTTTGAAAGGAACTTAACCTTCTCAGATACCTGATATATGGAAAAAAAACCTTCCTTCACCTAATACTTCTCCCAAGAAGCAGGAGATTATACCTTTTTATTGGTTTCTGTGAGTTTAGTTTACTGTACATGCCAAAGAAAGACACATATTATCTTTACCTCACAACGTAATAAATAGCATAGGTCTCTTGCTAAGAAAGTCAAAGAGCATGATTGACCAAGCTTGTTTTCTGAGTATTACATGTTTTTTTTGTTTTTTTTGGGGGGGGGGGGGTGCATGTGTGTGATGAAGGTCTCTCGGTGCTGTAAATAATGACAGGCTGATGGGAGTTCTGTTTTTTTTTTTTCGTGGAGGAGTAATACATTTGGAACTCTATCTTGGCTTTCTCAGCAATATCTCATAAATATAATACCCTATCGGATTTTACAGTAACTATTGGCCAAAAGAAGGAAACATCTACAAACATTGTGTTGTGTGTAAGTAATTTTTCATCCATATCATAATGTAGGTGCCATTGCAGCTACAATAGGGTCCCATGCAAACTGTTTAAGTGCCAAACAATAAACCACTCAACCACTGATTTGTGAAATACATATATGAATTTATCACTTGTATGGAAAATGGGAATAAGTTTATCTCTAATAGTTGATTCAAACTGGTTCCATGCAACCGTAATTGGATCATAATAACAAAGTTCACTGAGGACACTGTTCAGGTTCTCCAGACTTGACCCCAGTAAACTTTGGCCCCCTGCTTTCTTTTTACTGTTCATATGTGCTTACTTTGGCCTCTTATCACCTCATCTGGCTGCACAAACAGACTGCAGTATTCTCTTGACAGAAATCTAAACAGCATCTATTTTACTCCAACTTTCTACAAACTACATAATGTCAGAGGTCCTTTTAATATTGCCTTGTTTAATGACTGTACTTTTTGTCATGTTTCAGCTGTTGAAATAATAATTACGAAGATATTGTAACTACAAGAATATCAGTATGTACTTACTGAAGTTTTAATAGTTAACATAGTTGGAACAAAGTCATTCTATTTACCCAGAGCAAGTAAGGGATAATGTATTAAGAGTAGAGTGGTTATCAAAATATAACCCACAACATGGAGGCAAAGAACCCCCACATACTGTGCTGAGCAAGTTATTTTTCATAACTGTACAAGTCACAGTGGATTATTCCACTTATACCATGGCCAGTTACCCAAAACCAACATATTAAAATGTTTATATTTTCTTTCGGGAAACCTAGGAATAAACCTTGCTTTTACTATTTCGATAAGTTAGAGAAGCTGTAGCCTAGTAATAGCTAAAATGAATAGAGTTCTATCAACGAGTATTAAAAGAATACTGCAGCAATTTAATATTGCACCTTCATAAAGTTGGGGGACTTGCAAGAGACAGATTATAAAAATAATAGTCAAAATCAATGCTGTGGAAGCTGAGATATCGTGACTTTTGGTCCTTAGAATGGGTCCTGTTCCAAAAACCCATGAGTCGTTTTTTCGGACTTGATGCAAAATAATGCAATGCCATGAGTTATCTTTCTGGATGTGAATGAGCCCAGAGTGCCATTAGCTTCAATGTGTGCCTGTTGCTAGTCTAACGATGTGGATAAAACCTTGACTAATGGCTTCACTATAATTTATTGACAGATTAAATGCAACTTTTCATTGTTGTCATTTATATTGATCTTTCTTAGAAACCTTTTAAAAGGGAAGATTTATGGCTGTGTCTTTATCAGTGCAATGTCAGAACTATCAGTATCATCTACTCTAGAAGCAACAGTGGAACAATAATATGACTTACTCTGGACATCATCTATCTTGGTAAACAACGACTATCTTGTGATCACACACCTCTCATAGTGACATCTGAAAGCTATTACTCTTCCTGAGATAAAAACAGGCAAGAGCAGAAAAGCAGTGGAAATAATAAAAGTTAAGGGTGCTGACCTCAGCACAGAGAGATGACTGTGTTGGCTCAATTTGGAGACATCCTCTTTCCTATTTATTAGATTAATATATTTTAGGTCCACCTCAGCACCCTGCCAGTTGACTAACATGCTTTGCATGAACTGTCTGACAGAGACTTCCCCTTTGTCTCTTTATCTGTCCAGGCATGGTTTCGTTTGAATGAATCTAGCCCAAGGCAGACGTGGGACAAAAAGTATTATAACTAATAATTCTTAGCAGTTGTGTGAATTGGCTTTACAGTAAGTTCCAGATGGATGGAGTTTGCCACATTGGACTAGAAAATGAGTACCAGGATGTTTGGACTATTACAATGCTAATTTATGCCTTACTAGACTGATATTAGAGTTGTGTCATTATGTGAACTGTCCTGATGCTGTTTCCCACTGACATTTGATCCCTGTCAGGCTCACGCACGCCAGTTTTTGTCAGTGTTTTTGGATTTGGTTTTTCAACAAGCAGAAGAAGATAGTGTGTCTCTGTGGGGAAGTGCTTTTATCATTTAAAAATGAACGCATGAGCAAAGCAAAACATCTGGATCTTCTGTGTGCATGAGCTTACACAGATCCTGGACATATGGATGCTCTACAAAAATACAGCCTTACATGCACCCTGTGTACAGACAGACACATAAATCTGCTCACCTTGACGACAGAAGTATTTCAGTGTATGAATGTATAATATCTAAGCCATATGACTGTGTATACACATACAGTAGGAGCTTGTAACAGCCTAAACCCACACAGCCTCACAGACTGTGTTGATGTGTAGATACTGACACGTGTTAGACTCTTGGCCTGCGCAGACAGCCAATCATCTGGGGAGGTGGGAGCAACTCCAGGCTCCAGTGGTTCCCTCTAAATCTCAGTCAGACTAGGAATTGTGAGATATCTCAAGTATTCACAGCTGTATGTCCAGCTGGCATTTCCAGAGTCATTGAAAACAAACAAAAACGAACGATAGGGGGATGGTCACATGAGCGACCAGGCTAACTTCTGATTCCCACAAAAATACTACCAACAAATTATTTCAAAATGACTAAATAGGACTGACAAAGCAGTAGTATCTTTTAAATTCTGTGTTACATACCAAAGTTTGTCCCATTAAGTTCAATGATTTTTATAAATAATGCAAGATTTGAATTTGTTCTAACTCGCCTATATTAGGAAATCATGTAGTTAAAATAAACAACTTGATTCCTTTCCATCACTTTTTCCTCCCATCAGCTCCCTATGTGAACTACATCCGAAAGGACCCAGGTGCTCCTTGCTCCTTGACGGAGGCTCTGGAGTATCTTCAGGTTGACATCCTAGAAGACCTGATAGAGAAGGACAGTCTGGCAGCCAATCAGAAACAGCCTCCCAAAAACAAGCCTCATAACCTCACTGTGGTTGCCATGGAGGGCTGCCACTCATTTATCATCCTGGACTGGGCCCGCCCACTGAAGGATGATATGGTGTCAGGTAAGAAATGTTTTTCAAAAACTAAAATTGAAATAATTTTTTGCTAAGAAATCAGTATATATGCCGTTAGTGTTTGTTTTGACTTATTAAGAAATTTAAGTTTTATTTTTTCTCTGCCCTGATAGTACCCTCTACATTAGTGTTCTCCAGGAGATGTGAATTTTTGGTCCAAACTGTCAATAGTCAATTTTCCTTCCAAATGTAGCAAAAATTTTAAAAGAATTTCCATAAAAATCAGCAATTAGCCAATGTAGGCTCCACCATAAGAAAGAGACTGGGCAAAAAACAGCCCCAGACCATCACACTACCACCACCATATTTTACTGTTGGTATGAGATTATTTTTCTGAAATGTGGTGTTACTTTTACGCCAGATGTAATGGGACGCATACCTTCCAAAAAGTTCAACTTTTGTCTCGTCAGAGTATTTTCCCAAAAGTCTTGGGGATCATCAAGATGTTTTCTGGCAAAAATGAGACGAGCCTTAATGTTCTTTTTGCTCAGCAGTGGTTTTCGTCTTGGCGCTCTGCCATGCAGGCCATTTTTGCCCAGTCTCTTTCTTATGGTGGAGTCATGAACACTGACCTTAACTGAGGCAAGTGAGGCCTGCAGTTCTTTGGATGTTGTTGTGGGGTCTCTGAATGGCTGAAGAAGAACAAAATGAAGACTTTGGAGTGGCCTAGTCAAAGTCCTGATCTGAATCCTATTGAGATGCTGTGGCATGACCTTAAAAACCCTCGAAAACCCTCCAATGTGGCTGAATTACAACAATTCTGCAAAGATGAGTGGGCCAAAATGCCTCCACAGCACTGTAAAAGACTCATTGCAACTTATTGCAAACACTTGATTGCAGTTGTTGCTGCAAAGGGTGGCCCAACCAGTTATTAGGTTTAGGGGGCAATCACTATTTCACACAGGGCCATGTAGGTTTAGATTTTGTTTTCCCTTAATAATAACAACCTTCATTTAAAAAACTGCATTTTGTGTTTACTTGCGTTATCTTTGACTAATATTTTAAATTTGTTTGATGATCTGAAACATTTAAGTGTGACAAACATGCAAAAAAACTCAGGAAGGAGGCAAATACCACTGTATCTGTTTATAGAGATTAGGAGTTTGGCGCATCGAGATAAACAGCTGGTGGCGCTAATTCTCCAGTCAGGTGCCATTAAACCACTGCAGAAAAAGGGGGAGCAATGAGATGACGTAATTAAAAGAACGCCAGTCAAACCTCAACTGATTTTTTTTTTTTAAAAAGGACAGAGAAGAGACTGATACTGTATGAGACGTGGTGGACTATCAGAGTTAGCAGTCTGGCCAGCTAGCAAGGCAGTGTGTTGTCTTTGGCAGGAAAACACAAGCCTCCTGGTCATGCCGGCTGGTCCATCCTCTGACGTGTAAAACACATATATGGTTCTCTTTCTTTCCATCTGTTCTCCATGGTGTTTCCTCTCTGCTCACACACTATCTTGACACGTTTTGCGTTACTTTAATGCATTTTCGTACTTAATTTGGACATTTTTGCACTTAATCACTATTTTCTCTCATTTCAAATACTCTGTGAATTTGTCTTATCTTACATACTATGTTGTATTCCAGAAACTAATTTATTGTAAGTGTTGTGATGCTGATGTAGTGTTTCTCTGCTGTTATGTAAGAAGTTGGCCAAAACACTGTGTTTTAATTTTAGTTATATTAACTTCTTTTTATGAATTTCCTTATAAACTGTAGTATTTTAGTATTGCAAAGACTGTAAATACAGCAGACATTATCTGTTCCACACACATATGCAGGCACAGTTCACACATGCAGATACGATCACAAGGCGCTGTTTTAGTTATTAGGGCGTGTTTGCACAACCGTGTCTTACGAGTTATGGGTCACAGCTTTCAAAACAAGTAGATAGAAGCAGCTGTTAGCAAGTGGACTCACGAGATGAGGGACACTGGTATGAATTTTTACCTGACCCCAACTTCTGGTTCCATTTACTTTGATGCATTGAGGATCTTTTGCCTAAAGGTTTTGGACAAAACATACACATTATTCACTGAGTATTATAAGTGTTGCATTTTGGACCAACTTGGGAAACATTTAATACATTTTATACCTAAAGCAGGAAAAGATAGAGGACAGAAGCCAATGGCAAAGGCAAGAGTCTAAATACTACTCTATCAAACCATCAGTTTAACAATGTAGAATGGAAAATGAATGAAAAACCAAAAGAAGAAAAACAAAGTAGCTAGTATTTCCTTTCTCTCCTGTCAGCAGCCAGCTGTGTTGGTGCGGCTCCAGTAAAAATAGAAAGTCAAACTCAAAAGTTCAATAGAAACAGTTGGTAGGTTGATGTGCGGCAGAGCTGGTCTCCATAGTTTGAAATTAGTGAATGATGGAGAGTCGCGTGACCTTAGGTCGCTTACTGGATTCTAAGGATTAGTCTGCGTGACTGAGAAGAAGAAGAAAACAGACAGAGAGACAGGCAGATTGGATGAGTTATAGAAAATGCCAGGGCTGCAGTTTTTCTTCAGAGTGAAATGTATATGGGAGACCACCTACTCAAAAGTAAATGAAAAAATAAATGTTTGTACTTTATATATAGTTATAGGTCATGTGAGTCCAAGTTTGATGAAATAAAAAAGTTGGGCAGGCTATAGAGTTTCTGGTAGGTGGATTTGTTACCTTTTGGACAGAGCCAGGTTAGCTGTTTCCTGTTTTTGTGCTAAGCTAAGCTAACCGGCTGCTTGCAGTAGCTTCATATTTACCTTATAGACATGAGAGTGAATGATCGATTGTCTCATCTAACTCTCGGCAAAAGAGTGTCAAAGTCTCAAAATGTCAAAGTATTACTTTAATGTTGAACCTCAGGGTATTGTTGTGTAAAACTTGATATAAACATAGACAATTTCTTCAGTTCTAACTTTGCTTCTGCTACAGCAAATCAGATTTTAGTTTTTTCTAACAATCTCTGCTCTGTATTTTTATTGTTCCCGGCAGGCTACATGGTCCACAGTGCTTCGTATGACGATGTCCTCAACAATAGATGGTCCTCTAGAGCCTCCAGCGGGACACACCTGCCTGTGGAGAATCTCAAACCCAACTCTAGGTAACACATAACCACCTGGTGTGTGTTTATATCACTGGTGTATGCATGCATACAATACACATGCTCGGAGAGAGGTTGATGTGAGTACAAGCAACACTTTCAGGTTCAGTGATTCACAGTATCATCTCGCACATGGGAGTCATAGAAAACAAGAAACTGAACTTACAAACAAAGATTTGCTTCTTTGCAAGATCCCTTTCCCTGACCCCCGCGTAATGTTTATGATCAGGTTGCTGCCTCGGATGCAGGTGCTTGGCTGTGGCTTGGGAGTGTTTATTTCTGCTGGGGTGTGTTTATATCATTATCTTGTCATCATATAATGCACAGAATACGCATCTTGTCTGCGTGTGAGTTCATGTATGCATGTTTATGTGTCTGTTGGTATTATCCCATGTTCATGTGGGAATATGTTGCCAATTGTGATATCAAACCAGGCCGACAGTGATCGGAGCAGAGTGTGAGTTGGATACTGATACTGTAATGTTTGTATAAGAGATCAGAAAAACCCTCAGAGTGAAGTAAATCAGTTTGGCTGAAAGGAGGCAGGTTAAGAAACACATTTGAATCTGCAACAAGATGTGAAAATTCAGTGGAACGTAAATAAAGCACACATTATCTGACACTTGCACACAGATACGGTCACCTCTGTCATTTTCAATTATTAGAGCATGTTTCCACAACCCTACCAGATACAGGTCACGGTTTTCAAAATAAATGCATGGAAACATCCCTTAGCACGTGGACCCAAGAGAGAAGGTTGAGATGTTCTTACCTAAAACCTATTTCTTGTTCCAGTTACCACTGTGCATAAAGCACCTTTTGCTTGAAAGTTGTATGTGTAAATGATGTAGGTAAAAGTTTAAAAGTGCTCTAGCTTCTTAGCAAATGTTCTGCTTGTCTGTTATTTATCATTTTGTCAATATATGATGCAAGTTAGATAATATAAGCTGTCTTCTGTCATTCGCTAAAAACATCTTGATGAAGCATTGGCATGCACCAGAAGAGACCTGAATAAATGGCAGACACAAAAGTGAACCTGCTAGCAAGCTGTATGTCACATAACAATGAGTCAATCAAAGTCCTTACTGGAAGTGTGTAATAGGAGTGGACCACGCATAGTTAAGATGGGCTGCTATCTACAGTAATATACACAAGCTCTGTATATTTTTCTGACAACCCATAGATCTGTTGCACAAATGAGATGAGATGAGAGAAGTATGTTTTTATACTTCTGTGACATATAACCAACCAGATACTGTCCAAAAAGTGCTGATGTGGCCATTGTCCATGTGGTACTTCATAAAAATATATTTCTGCATTCTTTTTAGCAAGTAATCTAACCATTATCTGGTGGAAAAACAGTTTCAGATGTGTGAGTTCATCAGAAACAGAAGTGTCCTCGTGCCCGGTGGAAGCATGAATCTGTTTGAGGTGTTATAATGTGGTGTCTCATCTTGGGCTGTAGGAAAGCAAACACCTGCTGCTGAACACAAACAGCAGAGCTGCGTGCATGGGTAAAGTTTTCCAAGAGTCTGCCAAGAGGGTTTCCCTCTTTGGCAACCAGTTTGTATCCACAATAGTGTGTCATGGTTACGGTTGATCATGGGATGGTTTATGGGACACTGTTGGCATTTCCCATGCTGCAGGCTCCTTCTGGTTGCCAGAAATACTGAGCTACTATAGTCCTAAACACACACATACGTATGTACACTCACATATGGACAAATTTCCTTGGATCCACAAGTTTTCCTGCTCATAAGATTGATAAATGGAATGAATTACAAAGGACTTTAAAACATCTCATCCCACTGGATGATTTTAAACTTTTAACTTTGGACCTTTGGCCTGTCATTCTGTAATCGGCAACTATTTTGATAATCAATTAATTGTTTTAACTAATTTTTCAAGCAAAAATGCCAAATATTTCATGATTCAAGGTTGTGTGAGAATGTGAGAATTTGCTACTTTTCTTTGTCTTATCATAGTAAACTGATTCTCTTTGTTGGTTGGACAAACAAGAGTTTTGATGACGTCACCTTGGGCTCCAGAAAATACTGATGGCCATTTTCACTATTCTTTGGTGTTTTATAGATGAAAAAATGTATCCATTAATGGAGAAAATAACCATCTGATTAATTGATAATGAAAAGAATCACCCTAGTCTTATCTCTGTACTTATTTCTTCTGCTGTATTCAGGTATCTCGCTTATTAAATGCCTTAGAATACTTTCAGTTTATAATCAACTTGTACAAGTTCACCAGTTTTTGTGCACTATCATGTACACTGAGGAGCATGTAATATGACCAGGCTAAATTTAGCCTCCAGCATGTGCAGTTGCCACATAGATTTTCATCTGAAGAGAAGACAAGAAGAGCAACGCTCTGAATGAAGTTTCAAATGGCTAGCTTGGCTTGATGTAGCATCTTGTGGTCTATTCTCTTTTTTTATATTCTGGCTCACATTTTCTTTTTTTCTACCTTCTCCGATTTCTTCTCCAATTTCTTCTTTCATTACATCATCTCTCTGCAGCTGCCTTGCTGTCCTCTCTCTCTCTCTCTCTCTCTCTCTCTCTGGTGATATATATTCTGGTCACTGTTGTCACGTGGCTGTGGTGATTGGATCCAGGCCTCGTGGCTGTACATGGTGAAAGTTTTTGGCCAGGAATTGACAGACCATGAACTTACTGTGTGTGACCTTGCAGACTGGAGGAAAGCACATACTCACACAACGCTGCATGAAGGAACACACACTTGCACAAACACATCGGCCATCTACAGTGGAAAAGTTTGCAACCTCTCGAGGTTGTCAGTGGCTGGTGTTGTTTTTAATCTGATAGGATTTTAGAATTTCTCACCACCCGGAGACAAAATGAGCTCACTGCATGACTTTGTTCTGCTCTTTGTCAAGAAAACTTAAGTCATTTAGTGAAGTTCTCTGTGAGAAATTTCTCTTTTGAGGACTCTCTCTCCTGCCATTTATCCATTCCCTTTCAGCATGCATCTATCCCTGTGCTTTACTTTTTCCACATCCCTCCTTTTTTCTCTTTCATTCTTATCCTCTCCTCCTATCTGTTAATCTCCACTTGCCTAGATGTCTCTTTTTCCCCTCACCGCCCTTTCCTCCGCTCTCCTTCCCTCCTTCTCCCTTTAACGTGAGCCAAATAGCCATTTTATTATGCTGCGCTCAGTTTGGATTCATACCAATATAAAACAGACTACTCTTAAATCAGTCTGCCTAAAGCATGCCCAGTCATCTGCTATGGTCGTTAACATTTTCCTCACCTTGACCCAGGCACAACAGAACTGGCAGAATAACACTTTAACTACTTAATCTCTTGTTAAATCCTTATGTTGTGGTTTGTTTTCATTCAGGTACTACTTCAAAGTGCAGGCCAAGAATGTGTTTGGTTTGGGACCAGTCAGCGATACGCTCACCTATGTCACTGAATCAGGTGTGTATCCTGTCAATGCCTGCAAAGATAAACTTTGAGACGCCCCATTGACTACAGTTCAACCCTCAGTCAAGATTTCCTGCTATACTGCAGTATGCAAGCATTTAACGAAAATGTCATTTTATTGCAATGCAAGATATTCAAATATAAAACCATCCTTCCAGTAGAAGCAAACTACCAGATGCTACCTTTCATTCTCAAAATCAGGTGAATGCATTAAACTTGCAGTGCTTGTCTGTGTCCTTTTCCTCCCTTGTGAAATGATCGCATTCTTTCTTTCAGACGATCCCCTTCTCATTGAAAGACCACCTGGTAAGTCCATACACCGACTGCACATCTGTAATTTAAGATCAACAAGCCATGTCCTACCGAAGCTGCACTGAGGTTTTAAACAGAGAGCCATCATTCTGCTAAACAACATGACGGGACAGACAGTAACTCTGTGTCGATTTTCACTCCACTCCAACCATTTCCCGTCAGTAGCACTCCTTTGATTGCTACTGTGTTTAAAGTATTTACATGACTGGCAGAGAGACGTCACTCTGAATAACTGAGCACTATAGCCCGACCGATTAATCAGCCAGGGCGATACATCGGCCAATATTAACTTAGCGCAGAAACATCTTATGGTGTAAGTATTAAGAAATTGCAGTACAGAAATCCCAGAGATATGTGTAGGTAGTTTAGAAACGGTGAAATAATTTGTGCAGTTTATTTCTCAACGACAATGTCCCGTGGGATCCTTATCAAGAATGTTTGTATGTTAAGTGTTAAGTGTTAAAAGAATATCGGGCGATATCATTATCAGATTTTTTCAACTCTCAAATACCAATATTGGTAAAAATCCAGCATTAGTTAGTCTATAGACAGCACACAGTGACATCAAGATTATCATTGAAAGTGTCATTTGTAATAGGATTTGGGTATTGATATTTACTGCTAAATATTATAGTGTGAGACATAAGCAGTATGTTTTTAAAAACTTTTTTACAGGACTTTATTTAGAACTAACACATACTCACTCAAACTGCATACAAAACACAAACGAGAATAAACTAACTGTGCACCTCATCTGCTTAATCCTCCCTAGACCTTTCATCAAGAGGTGCTTTACATGAGGTAGAAAAAAGGCATGAAACAAAAAATAAAAGAAACACAAGGGAACATAAAACGACACATACGTAGAATGCTAAAAGAGTGAAATAAAATAGAAGATAAACTCAATTGAATAAAACAGATTAAACAGAAGAAAACCTCAAGTTTTTTGGGAGTTTGTTTTGAATATGTGGGGCAAGAAAACTGAATGCTGCTTCTTCATGTTTAGTTTTGACTCCTGGGACTGTAATCAGACCAGATTTTGGCACTACACCATTCAGTGCTTTATGAACCAATAATAGTATAAATTATAATAATATCTAGGTTACAAGATATAAACTGAATTTGGCTGCATGTATAAAACACATGCCTTCTGGCTACCTTAGGAACTGACCATTTAATATCTAACCATAAGAGTAACAACAAATATTTGATATACTGAGTGATAACCTTGCATTTTATTTCTGTTGTTCAGCTTCACAGACAAAATTGATTTATTCTCTCCATCCTCTCACCCTCTATGTATATTTTGCATATTTTACCGCCACAACATGATGCATCTCCTCCTCTGTTCCTCCTTGCTCCTCAGGTGGAGAACCAATCTGGGTGCCCTTTAGCTTTAAGTATAACCCAGCCCACAGCAGCTGTAAGGGCAGCCAGTACGTCAAGCGGACATGGTACAGGAAGTTTGTAGGCGTGGTTTTGTGTAACTCTCTGCGATACAAGATCTTCATGGGAGATGGTCTTAGAGGTAACAAATGACTTTACCTCTATTTTAAACCAGTTCTAATCAGCCAAGATCTGTTTCTCTTGGACCCTCCATGACAATATTGAATTCTTTTTGGAGATAATAAGAACATTTTTAATTATACAAGGTTAATTATGATACCCACTTCCCCTTTTCCCTCCACAGAGCCCTTTTACAGTATAGGAGATACATTTGGCCAGGGAGAGGACCATTGCCAGTTTGTGGACTCCTACATGGAGGGGAGGACAGGCCCGGCCTACCTCTCAAATAATCTGCCCTCAGCACAAGGTTAACAAGAACAGATTGTACACACATTGCACATTTGTGGCTGTGATATTTAGACCTAACCTATTATCATTGTTTCCATGCGATCTGGCTCTCTGGCTCCTTAGTGGACCAGCTGCATTGATCTTATCTATGCAGAATACAGATGCAGAATAAATGAATACTTGTTAAAGGACCTACCAGGGTTTTGCATATTTTAGCCCAATCTCACATGCTTTTCATTACTGCATTTTACTAATTATACTGTACCTTCTAAGATTAATGCTGTAACTTCCTAGCAAAACAAGTGTTAAATGATGATCATATCCAGACATGCTCCGTTCTTTATTGCATTCCAATATATCCATTCCTGATGCATTTCTGTGAATGGCTATGAACAGCATTTTCATTTGTTTCTTGAACAGGATTTTATCGTGCATACAGACAGGAGCCAGTTACATTTGGAGTTATTGGCCGACGTACACCCCATCCATTCGTGGGCTGGTATGAATGCGGGGTGCCAATCCCTGGGAAGTGGTAACACAGGAGGAGTAGGAGACATCGTTACCAAGGGCAACCCTTCTGCATCCTGCTGCAGGCTCTTACCTTCACTGGCCCTGCCCTTAAAAACTGACTTTTGCCTGCCACAATGAAAAGACACCACTACGAATTTATTACAGCTTCACAGAAAGAGAATATAGTACTTTTAAACAACTCAATGTATATCATTACAATGCACTTTTTATATAAAGCAGTCTGTATATGAGGGAAAAAAGAAGCATGTGTGCTCTTGCTTAGTTTAACTCTTCTGAAAGTGTCCTTGTACTATTACTAACTATCCTAGAGACAGGTCCTCACCCAGTGTTATTTATCTCATCAATAATGCACACACACGGTCAAACCAGTGACATTGGACCAAAGCACAAGCTGCAAAGCAAACTGTAAGAATGGGCACTTAAGGTGTGTATAGGTCTGTTAATTTTCAATCGTGAGATTTGTATTTCATAATGTATCGGCTTCTGACAGCTACTTTTTGTTTGTTTATTTGTGTTCTTAAACCATCATAGTGTTTTTCCCCCACCCTTTTGGTATTCACCACAATTCATTAAAAGTTACTGTGTAAGTTTTGTATGTATACGGGACAAAGAATAAAAGACCAAATATTTGCTCAGGAACTGTGGGAGATTGAATAAAGGTGCTATGGAAACCACATCAATCCAGAAACATTAATCATATCATATTCTCTCGCTGCCACATTCTTTTCTAGCAAAAGCTTCCACACGTGATCCAGATCTACTTAATCAACCTAATGGAAGATCTGAGTAACAAAGACGGTTCGGTTGAGCCAGTTGGAATAGCAACTTAAAATCTGATGAAATATCAAAAACAACATATTGCGGACAGAAGCAGGTGGGAAAGAGAGAGAAAATACAAGTTCATTGGCATTTAAGCATGTGAGCAAATGTGGACAGAACCATCAGCCATGTGTAGAGTATTAATACACTGAACCATAAATATCCTAACTAGAGTTGTAATGTATACCTTTTGTACCAAAATTTGATTTGTCTTGAAATCAGTGGTGGGAAGTACATTTACTCAAGTACTGTTTTTAAGTATAGACATTAATTTATTCCAAGTATTTAAAGGATACTTCATTTTATGATACTTTATATTCATACTGAAGTATTGTGCTTTCTACTCCATCACATTTACTTTGGTAACTATACCACTTATTTTTCAAAATAAGGTTTTACAATAAATTACAATCTAATAATATAATATACGTATAATATGTATCACACAGGGGCCATTTAACAATACCACTACACTGTAAAAATGCTCAATTACAAGTAAAAGTCCTGCATTGAGAATGTTACTTGAGTAAAAGTATGTAAGTATTATCAGTAAAATAAACAAAATATCAAAAGTAAAAGTACTCATAATGCAAACAATTGGCCCCTGTGTTATATTATTAAATATCGTATGATTAAATTATGTTATTAGGTGTAAATAGCATTTGACTGTTAGCTAGTTTTAGGCTAATTTTGATGATTTTATTATTAGGTAGTATAATCAATCAATGTATCATATTTTATAAAATCATAATGTTTTGTGTGTAAAATTTTAATCTGAAAAGTAACTAGTAACTATAGTAAAATAAATGTAGTGGAGTAGAAGTATAAAGTTGCATAAAATGGAAGTACCTCAAATATACCAGTAATGGAGTATTTTTTACATTGTTTTATCAGCACAAATAAAGGTTCTGAATACTTCTTCCACCACTGCTTGAAATAGGACCCACATCCGCTGTGGATGTGTTAGATTTGGAAAGGCCTACCGTACACATTTGTAAAACCAATTATCATTGGTATATTCTGGATCATTTGAAACTGAATATTAATCCAATGACCTGGTGGACTTGTTTGAATTTGCTTCTAATGTTGCTAAATTCAGATAAAAATCTTTCACAAGGAATAGACTTTAATTTTTATGCCAAAAGCCAATTATGGGGCTCAGATTTTACTGCGTTGTTTGAACACGAATTATAGTCCATCTGTGTAAAATAGCTGATTAAAAAAAGTTTAAAAATACGATCATAAGTGGAACAGCTCCATAATAAACCAGGTGGAAAATATTTCACAGATGTGGCTTAATGAATGGAGAGGTATTTGTTGCCAATTAATCATTACTCCATTTATGAGATTTTGAGATTGATTTTCAATTGAATGATTGCTCTTAACCGGTGCTGCCCTTTCAGTAGTTGCCAGAAGCTGATTACAAATGTCAGTTTTGACTCGGTGAGAGAAATTTATGATATCCAGTAGCTGCCAGGCTACTCGTTTTTCAACACATACGTATATACGTATCACTCTTCTCAATCTCAATCATTCCTCCAAGAATGGAATAGGATCTTTGTAACCCGCAAGACCGGGAGACTTTATCATCGTTATATACATCTACGACACCTAATATTACACTTACCCAAGAATGGCATCCAAATTTCACTCAGGTTAGTGCAAGAAATATAGACGTAGAAGTGCAGAATTTCTCCAAATAAATTACTTTCATTCCAGTACATTAAGCAAAGTTGACATAGCTCTTACTCGCCTTACTTAAACTCTGCGCAGTATCAAAGGTCTGACCTGCAATCCTTTATCTGAGGAGCACATGCGGTAGTTTGTTGAGGTTGGCTCCAATGTGCTATGGCAGTCAGATGTAAAACACATCAAACACAGAAGGAGTTCTCTGAGGGCATAAGCTTTTTACCCTGGGCAGTGATGGAGAGATAATGATGTTTTCGGAGTGATAGCTGACCAATTTGTCAACACTCTAGTGGATGGTTGTCAGATTTCAGACATATTTTCCAGGTATGCTGTGTCTGGATGAAAGCCTCTGCCACCATGTGTTTTCAGTGAGTGACGTGCTTCTCTTTGCCCCAAAATATTTTCATTGGCTGCATGTTGCAGGGCCATTTCACCTGAGCAGAGAATAATGAAAAAAATGTTTAATACAAAGCACTAGGAGGAACACAGTCTTGCTTTGAGACCTAAAATTGACACAAGAAAACACACAAAAATGAATCTTTATCTATGTGAATGTTTTTTGCTTGAGAAAAAGACTTTTGGAGGAGAGGAAGAGGAGAAAAAAAGAAAAAGAGGAGACGGGAGGACAAACACACTTTATAAACACATGTACACGAAGGCTACCACATCTGCTACAGATGTTAGAGAGGATAAAGTCATTGGCTCTTTTCTACTTAGACTTGTGTGCGTGTGTGTCCCGGTAAGAAATGATGACTGCTGTCAGAGGGAAATAGAAAAATAGATAAACCATAACCAATACAACGGGACGACGCAGAGCTACAAGCAGGAAAACAGGACTGTGGTCCAAGATTTAAACTCTGCACCACTGCTTCCCCCCCAAGGCACTGCTTCTTGGAAAGACCTGAAACACAGCATTTAGAGCATGTTATTCTGAAACTCCTAATTGAGGCATTTTAACAGCCTTTTCATCATAATAAAATAAAAACCAATGCTTCAAACAAGAATTTTGTTAGTAACCAGTCCTCACAATTAAGAGGTAGAACTCTTGTAAAAGAGCACATTGCCCATTGCATTAATCACGTGACTACGACATGAAAACAAGACACCAATACATCAGCCTATAAAATGTTCTTTTAGCTAACATGTTAGCGACACAAGCAACATGGGCATCATGTTGGGAATCATACAGTATCTCTCCCTCATTAACTGTCACATGTAAATCACCTTATCTCGAGTTTGGTCCACTAACTCCTGAGTAAACATGTCTCTTTGCAGCGATGTAGTGTGAGATTTTGAATTGGGGAAAAGTAAAAGTAAAAAATGAGGAGAAATAGGCAGTCTCAAAAAGCTGAAGGTTTTGGGAACATTTCAATTAGAAAGTAGGCATGCTACTGCACTAACCATACTGTGCTAGTGTTTATAGGGCATATAGCTAATAGCAACGGCTAGCCGCCCTAGCTTAGCCACCACAAAGGTATAGACCTTTCCCATGGCAGACAGTTTAACTTGTCAAAGGAAAAGCACAGGTGTGATTAATGATGTTAAAATTCAAGTTAGTTGAGTTGACTTAACTTGCCATTACAATAAAAGTTGTCAGAAACTTTGAGCTTAAGGTATATAATACAGCTATGGAATAATTTAACACAGCATACTAATAAAACCCTCATATAATTAAAAAATGAACATACTCAATGTAGAAAAGATAAGCCATGCCAGTGAGAAAGCATGCATCATAGCAAAGCTCTGAAACTGGAGCACCTAAAATGAATTCAGTGTCATCCCTTTTTGTTATTTACACTGCTGTAAAAATGGTCCATTACTAAAGACAGCAGACATTTGGACCATTAGCCCAAGTGACAGCTGCCTAGACAGAATTGTATCTGCCAGTAGCATACCATGGTAAGTGATATCTGTCAATTAATTAAGTTAAGTTACATGTCAGTTGAATTTACAGCAGGAATTTACAGAGGAACCAACACTTGACCTGAGTGTCAAGCAAGCTGATTAATTGACCCAACTCCTATCTGGAGGCAGAAAAGAGGAAACACATAAATGTTAAAACTCAAAATCGTAGAATGGTCTACTAGTTTACACTGATAAAAGCCTATTCAAGACCACATCTACATCATGTGTGCAATCTTTTAGGTGGAGTCTGTGTTCATTGGTTGGGTGGTCCTCAAGAAAAAATGTGCTCCACACACCAGAGGAATAGAGAGAGTTTGGCTAACCAAACGTAGGATCACTGATGTTGCTGTCATTTTCTCTTCTCATTAAGAATTGACTTTGTCTTTCTTCAGCATCACATTTTGGATTAAGAACTGGATCGTGATTTCTTGCATCTGTTTTGATCATGGAGCACAGCCAAAAGCTGACATCAGAAGACAGGATGATGAAATGGTGCCATCAACATCAGCCCCATGTACACATACACAAACACACACACATACAAACACTGCCTTTTAAATTTGTCCAAAGATGTTGAAGTTTCACATATTTTCAGCCAAGCCAACACGATGACATCCATTCATAATGACACAGCACTAAAACATCACATGTCAGCTATTTTCCAGTGTGTGTCAGATCCTCTGTAATAGTTTTCAGTCAGGGTCTGTGCACAGAGCAAACTGCAGATCCTTTATATAAAAAAGGGGCAAAAGGCCACGCTTGCTTGATTGAGTCCAGGCCCAGATGACTTTCCACATGTGGATCTTACATTATAAATTCGGCTACTTTTCAATCCGGCTCCTCAATACAATAATGCCAGTAAATTACTCCTGGAATTATTGTATTGGTTTAGAAAAAGCTTATTTCCATACATTTGAATATGACACAAAATTTCTACAGGATCATTTAAATCTCATAAGAAAAAATGTGTGGTTGTGAAAGAATGCAGGTCTTCTAACTGTTTTCCACATGCTGCTTTTTTGTTTCTTTTTGATAGAAGTGGGTCACGCTATTTGGGCTGGAAAAAGTTAGACTTCATTCTAGAGAGCTGAAATCATCGCAAGAAGAATCAGCTGAAGGTTGAAGAGAGAAAAGCAAAAGAGAGGGAAACAATCAAGAATCTTACAAACAATGTCATGTTTTATTTCTGTTATTTGTGTACAGAAATATTTAGGTAAGCAATACTTGATAGATTGTGTTGTGTTGTCTTTTGTGTTGCCTTTTTTGATTTTCCTTCAGTGTGCTTCATCAATTTCTCCCCACTTTTAACAATGCTTTAAAGAGTTTTTTGTGTGCTGTACTGCATGTAGGCTAACAGAGAAAATTAGTTTTTCTAATTGAGAACAAGTAAAAGTATCTTTAAAAAGAATGTTGAAGTGAATGTTATATAATATTTCACACTCTACTGACTAAGACTGTGGCTGCATTGCTTTGTGGAGAAGTTGGCATCCGCCTGTTCTAATATGACACAATTTCTCCCTTTATGATTGTGCTGCACATCACTGTGAAATGGTGAGTCTAGAGAGAAGCACTTGCTCTTTGATTTTAAAGGTTTGACGCCATAATCTTAAATTTGCTACTAACGTTTTAATTTCATAAACCTGACAGTGGGGGCAGTGAAGCAACCTGTAAACACAACATTGACACACTTTATTTAGTTGATGTAGTCAGTGTGTTAGCAAAGAGTAGCCTATTTACACATCCAGCAGATATGGAGCAACATTAGCAGTCATGTTTCTGGCCACCCGATGAATGTTAGTTCAATTTTGCTCTCCACTAACTCCTGAGGGAAATATCTCTAGCTGCTAAATGCTCTGCTATGTTCACCAGCTAGTCGTTAACTTTGTCTGCCTGTTGTTTGGTGCTGGACAGGTAGCATGCGGTTTGGTTATCAGAGGTTTTCCTGCCTCCTGCAGGAAACAACGCTGATGAGAGCGATGAGAGTGAACCAAAACAGTAGGTTGTGGGCTGTAAAACCAAAACAATGAGCTGAAAGACGTTGAAATGCTCTGTAGAGCTGAGGGGAACTGCAGAGTCCGGCTTTTTAAAGTTATTTAAAGCTGCACTGAATTAAACTGTTTTAGGGTTGACGTTTCTCTTTTTGTTAATTAAAAAGGCTTTTATTTGTCCAAGATATCTGATTTAACTGCATTATTTACTATTTAGTTGTTAAGTTTGATCACTGGACCTATTCATGCACAAGCCAACTGGAGACACTCCAGTTCAAAAGAGTGGACTCAGCAAATATATTTTAAGTAAAGCCATGAAAGCTACAGTACTTTTCTCTGAACAAAAACAGCACCAGCAGAAAAAAATCATCCATGGCCTGTTTTATTAATTCTAACTATAATTCGTCCTTGTGTTCCAACATGTGAATATACACTTAAAATATGGGGTGTAATTATATAGTAATAACAACATCAAAGCAATTTACCAAAGCAGATTCAGATATTTAATTTTTTCTGCATGCTATATTATCCAGTCTGGATAAAACATAACAATCATTTTCTGTTTAAGAGTTCAATTTCTGGAAGTATATTTTTGTGTAAAGTCTAAACTTTAGCTGTTTTGTTTATTACGAAACTGATTCCATCACTTTCTGTTGCTGTTTTGGTTTAAAACAAATACTACTCATGATGGACAAGGAGGTTGTAAGGCCCTTAGAAAATACAGTTCTAAGGTTTCAGCTCTGAAAGGGTATATAAAAAATGTTACATGTATTGGAAGAGAAACCGTATTGGCAGTGGAGAGGATATGTAGAGAGTCCAGGGGAATATTGTGTATCCTCTGCAGTATCAGTTGGAACGACAGGGCCGGATTGCACAAACAGGAGCCATAAACAACAGAGAGACAGAGAAAATGGCCTGTCCCTCTGAACAAGCTTTTCATGAAAATAAAAGATCTGGGAATTTTCAATTGCTCAGAGACATAATATTTACCGAACTCCAAGATGACATAACAGACAGGCTGCAGTGACAGAGACTCGGTTGTTTTGCTCTCGGCTCACTGTTCTCTTAATAAGGTTTGGATGAAAGTTAGGGCTCTTTTTTTTGTTCACTACTCTGAGCTCATTGTAAAAGTCAGTTATTAACTCAGCCTGCTGAGCCCTGCAATTATATCATTCTTTTGGCACACGGATGGGTCACGCATAAACCTAAGAAACTCTGTGGGGGGAATTGATTGGTCGGTGTGAAGGAGTCAAAAATCATCTATTATCAGATTATCAGTGGTTAGACTTTTGTTATTTCTCTTTAAAGGTTAAAGTTACACAGAAGAAGTGAAAGTCTGAAATGTGAACCTCAGTGTCCCAGTGTCTCATTTCCTATTGCAAGAGATGCAGGAGGAAAAAAAGCAGACACAATATGTCGACAGGAGCTTAGAAATTAGAGACATACTATTTATGTCATGAAATACTGTGGAAGTCTTTAAAACTCAGCTTCTGTTGCCCAGGAAATGTTGCCAACATTCATTCAACTGGCCTTTAAAAAGTAAACATACCATAATGAAAGACCTGTTGTTTTCAGGCACACACACAAAGCATGCCACAATCTAAGACAGTAAAATAAGGATATATTTTTTAAGGTAAACTAATTTCCAGGTAATTAGGTCAGGCTGAGAGAAAGTGCTGCAGCATATCCCAATTCTGTCAACAGCTAAACTGCTTTAATGACATGGATGTCTAAAATTACTTTCTGTGATGGAAACAAACCTGGAAAAACAGAGAGGATTTCAGACATCATTAACTTGCATTGAAGATGATTGCTACTGCACTTCCTCTGTGACTGTGTGTGTGGTCTGAGGTTCATTTAACATCTCCCGCGAGTCATTATATGCACTGGCAACGACAAATACACGCATGTATGCTGCTCATAAATAACTGCACTTGTGTCAATAGAGAGCACACCTTCATGACACTTCAGTTTACTCAATTATATGAGTAAATCCTTCCTAATCCAGAAGCTTCTAGATAATATTCTCTTCTATTGGCCCATAAAACACAGAGATGGTGTTTAGGATTATGGGTAATTGTTCCCATGGCTTTGGTTTTTTTGGCTAACTAAACCAGTATGTCATCCTATCTTACATGGTCGGCTTATATACATCTGATAAAGAGGTAGTGAAAGATCTTGACTGCGTTGTGATGTCTTTACAGTCCCTGTTAAACCCCTAATGAAGTCAAACTTCCTTACAGCCAGGACTCAGAGGCACTTTAGATGTTGTAGTTTCTTTGAAGGTTCTTCTGTCTTGAACTCTTGTTAAATCCAGTTCTGTCACAGCTACAGAAGAATGATGCATTTTATCCATAGGAGTTGTTCCTGTTCTTTGAGAGGACGATGATGGTCTTGTTTGGTCTTCAGGGCTGAGGAGGAGAGTAATTAAAAGAACGAGAGAAAGGGGAAACAGAACTGAAGTAAGAGACATTAAGTTACTAATACCCCAACTCTTTGAGAAAGGCAACATGAAGTTACATTTTTTGCTTGATTGCTTGACACTATAGACAAAAGATGTCACATCTGAACCCCATATTTATACCTTAGTAACATTAACAATTAAGACAGAATAGCAGGAAAATTTCAGCTAAAACACATATTATTTATTAGCGGAATCGTGTCCATTCTTCCCATGGATACTTTATTTGCTGAGATCTGGGAGCGTGGCACCATCATAAGAAGTCTGATGTGGCAAGAAACATGAACAGTCAGAAGATCAGACAGTTTGAAACAAACCCCCACTTTAGCCAAACTTATGTGGAAGAGAAAACAAAACTCAAATGGTAAAATCATTATCAAAACTGTCAGTTGTAAACATCACAGTTTACAGACTCACTACCTGGTACAACCTTGACCTACCATACTTTCCGTGCACACCAAGTTTTATTGTACAATAAATGATCACTACCCACTTTTTTTGGGTGTGTTTACTTTCAGTTTATCTCCAAATAAAGTGGTTTAGAAAATCTGGCTAAACTAGCTTGTTTAAAACTTGTATGATTGTCTGACTCAGGCTTCTTTGCCCTGTTGGACTTTGTTTTAGCAATGTTTCCAGATTGCTATGTTGTCATAACCGATAGAAATGACGGACAAAACTACAAAAACAAGACCCACATTGTAATGAAGCAGAATTTGTTAGATTTTTTTTTATTACTTCCTCTGCCAGGCTTGATTTTAGGAATAATGAGCTGGAAAAGAGTTCTTGACTGTGTATATTGTGTGACACTTTGGGAAATACGCTTATTTGCTTTCCTGCCAAGTGTTAGATGAGAAGATTGATACCACTCCCACGTTTGTCAGTTTAATGTGAAGCTACAACCGGGAGACATGTTAGCGTAAAGACCGGAAGCAGGGGAAAACAGTTAGCCTGGCTCAGTCGAAACAAAAAAAATCTGCCTACCAACCTAAAGCTCATCAATTAACATTTTATATTTTGTTTGTTTACAGACAGAAACCAAAGTGTAAAAGCACGTTGACAGAGACCTTGTGTTGTTTTCCTCATTTTCCACACTATGTTAAGTTAAGTAAAGCTAACCATCTCCTAGCTTTAGCTTCATACTTAACGGATACATGAGAGTGGCATCAATCTCCTGATCTCACTGTCGACGAGAATGTATTTGCCAAAATGTTGATTTATTCCTTTAATGTAAGTTAAAGAAAGACTAATTGTGTCTGCAACTTAACCAACAAAACTAATAAAACAAATCACAACACTACACCAGTGTCAAATAGACTACCTAGGTGTTAGATCAACCAAATCAGTTTACTGTAAGTCCCCATATTTAGCATTTATAAGCAGTATACACATATTTATTGTTTATAATGCACTATAATGTAGTTGTAATCAGATAGAGTGTTGATTAATGTATTTGTCAACAACTATAAGTCCTCCTGTGGCCACCGATAAGTGGAGGCCGGAGGTTCATAGGAGAAGTTATAATTGTTGACAAATACTGTACATTGATAAACATGTCCTTATATCTGGTTACAACTACATTATCGTTATTAACACTATATTAAGTATTTGTATATGGCTTATAAATGCTAAATAGGGGGACTTAAAGTAAAGTGTTGCAAACATGTATAATAAACATGTATTTAGTATGCGTCTTTTAGTGCGTGACAGCTGAGCTAACATCAAAATACACCCACCTATCTGATACTGAACTCATCTGACACTGTGTTCCAGACCTTGGGCATAGTTACAAACTTTTGGATTAAGGCTCATTAAATCACCTCCACTGCTCTTGTCATATGCCAAGTTGCTCAAATTTTCTATTACTTCATTATTATCCTCCACCACTGCAGCAGATACAAATACGTCATCGGAAAAGTCCGTGCCAGTGGAAGCCAAGGCCAGGAGCGGCTTTTCTTGATAATCAAAACACAACGTTGGCAGAGTTATCTACCTTTGACAAGTTTATTGTTTTGGAAGTCATTTTTCTCCATGTTAACTTTCCAACACGGTGGCCCCTATTATTGAGTTCAAAGATATGATTTCATCATAATCAGTAAGGGTAGTTTAATATTTACATTGCCCTAATATGACTTTATCACTCCAAAACACTTCAACATCCCATTACGACTGTGTACAAAAAGTGCCATAGATGCAAGTGCAAATATGCCAGTAAAATCTATCGTAGCTGAATTTAATTTGTTACTCTCGATGTGTTTCTCAACTTCTCAGCAATGGTTCTCATTTATGCATTCACACTGGGGAAATAGTTCAGCATTTTGGGAAATATGCTTATTCCCTTTCTTGCCAAGAGATAGATGAGAAGATTGATACCACCCTCATATATATTTGTTAAGTTTGAATCTAGAGCCAGGAGACAGCTAGCTTAGCTTAGCTTAACATAAAGTCTGGAAGCAGAGGAAAACAGCTTGCCTAGCTCTGTTACGGGCTAAGTTACAATACAAGGCCTCAGTCAACATGCTTTTACACTTCTATTTTCTCTATCTGCTAAACTAAGCTAAGCTAAAATAATTGCCTCCTAGCTTCAGTGCCATACTTAACACACAAAAGTGAGAGTGGTATTGATCTTCTCATCTAACTCAACAAGCATATTTCCCAAAATGTTAAACTATTCCTTTAATAAAATATTAGATTTTTGGCCCCAAGCATCAAAAGCACTCAGGATATATTTGTTTTACTACAGCTGGTCTGGGGAACATATTGGTCACCACTGGGCTGAACCAAATGCTCATCTGTCTCAGTGTTAATGAATTCCCTGTTCTGTAAAATAAATCTGAGGTCAACGGTTCAAACAGCCAGGTAATTATGGTTTCCTTGTTCCTCTTCAGACAAAGTAGATGAGACATGATCACAAAGAGCTTTCCCTTTCTCTCCTGTCATCTTTGTTCAGAAAACTCCACTGTCTCTGTAGAAGCCAAACACTTCAGGGGTTAGGCTGATCGAAAACAAATCATAAAAAAAAACTCCACAAGAGGCTGCGCTGGTGTGTTGCTACAGGTGCCAATGAGAAGATAAAATACGAACCAGGAAATTCAGACACTGCACAGCAGTCTGTACTCCTTTGAAGCGGGATTTCGCTGTTCTAGAAAAGTTATCATGGCAGTTAGCATTTTCTCCTCCATATGGAAACATTGAGACAACGAATACTCCACCAAAAGTGTTTGTCCGATAGTTGAGCAGCACAACATAAAGCAGACATGCCTACTCATGTGAGCATGGTATGGAAACTGTTTTGGTTTATTATGTCTCTCTCTCTCTCTCAGCTCATTTATTGACCTGAGAAAATCTGACAAGTTGACTTATTCCTCTTTGCCATGTGTTAGATGAAGGTGGAATATGTGTGTTACTCTGTTGGAATTTATCCCCATATGTCTCTGGGCTTTTGAAAAGTGCTTCTCAGCTGCTGTGATCCCTCAAAGTCAATCAGCCTTGGCCAGACGTTGGGAGGAAAACAGTTGTTGCAAATAATTATTAGCATTTGTTTAAACATGCTGGAGTGTCGCACAGGTAGACCAGGATGGTGTCAGGTAGGTCAACTGCCAAAAGGCATGCTAAAACAACTTACTCATGGCACATTGCATTGTCCTACATGTCAAAACTCATCTGGTGCTCCATGCAAGTTAAAACAAATGTGAAGAATTGTTTGCAAATGCTGGTTGGCCCAGGCTGACCACCTCTTGCCTTGGACTTAGTGAGACTCGCCTGCATTTCCATGAGTCTTTTATTCTCACTCCCACCCTGTCTGACTTTTTGGGGTTGTAAATGTTACACCCTTCTGCCAGTGGCTGAGGAAACAGACATACAGACAGAACGCACAACAACACATAGAAACAATCTGGATTTACAGGCGGTAGCTTTTGAGCAAAGACGTCTGGTCCTTGTGCTCATGATAGACGCTGTTACTTATCATTTAACGGCCATTGGAAAGCACTTCATGGACAAGATTTATGTATATGCAGAGGGACACTAACAGATGTGGAATAAACACAAAGACAAGTACTTCCGTGTGTGCAGGCATACGCTGCCCATACGCCTGCAAACAGATGAAAGACAAACAGTATAGACACAAAAACAATGCATAAGCACATGATTACACTGGACTCAATGAATGGACGTGATGCTTGAACCAAACATCATAGTTGTCCAATGTCTTATAAATCGGAAACTAGGGATTGAAGATATGCATTGCTCTCCTCCCTTCTTGGCAAATGCATTACACCACTAAATCTGGATTTTTTAAAAAGAAAAAGAAAAGCATCACATCTTGAAAAGCCATCTCATACCAAAGGGAAGTCATACATGGAAAATTCTGAATGCAGTTTCCCAAAGAGGATTCCAAGACAATATTTTACTTAATGTATTATTAATCACTCTGCATTAAAAAACATCCTCGATGGGGGAGCCAGGAGACGTAGTGAAAGAGCTGCCCCTGCTCTTCTCAGGCTGATTGAGTCCCACAGCTCTGGATGGAAAAGTCACATCACAACAGGAGCTGCCTGGGCTGGCCGAGGCAAGACGACGGCCAACAAACGGAAGCACATGGGATGGACAAAAGGAGCACAACATAGGATGTGTATGGAGGTTATGGGTGTGACTTTACAGTGCAAGGCTCACGCTGTATGTATGTTTAAATGTATGCATTAACAGTGGGGGAGGCAACTTTGACAATGTGCTTGCTAATTCATTTAAAGCTGCACTAATCAATATTTTTTATAGTAACAATGGCTCAAATTACAATGTGTAATACAAAAGGGTTTGCTTGTAGTGACAAACCAACAGAGAATTGAGACTCTGCAATTCCCCTCAGCTCTACGGAGCGCTTTAATAACTGTCAGCTCATTGTTTTGGTTTTATGGCCCACTAGTTTACTGTTTTGGTTCACTCTCACTGCTATCAACCTTGTTTCCAGCTGTGGCAGGCAGGTGTTCTCAGCAAAAAAAGCTGTAAAAACCCAGTGTACACTACCTGGCCAGCACCAAACAGCACACTGACATAGTTAGAGACTAGCTGGTGAACATAGTTGAGCATTTTAGCAGCTAAAGAGCCAGATATTTCCCTCAGGAGATGGTACAGACCAAAAACCAGCTAAGAGGAGAGTGAATATTGGACTTAACATCATCAGGAAGCCAGAAACTCCAAATGAGTGCTAACGTTTCCCCATATCTGCTGGATGTGTAGAACGGCAGTTGCAGTATTAACAACAACACAACCTTTATGAGGTAGTAATTTTTCAGTGTTGTGTTTACATATTTGCTGGTTTCACTGCCCCAAAGTGTTCAAGAAAAGATGTATTAATGCAGCTTTAAAGTTGACCAACAAAATCAGCTCTTAAAGTCTAAACAGCAGATACTCTGCAAACAAATCTATAATGATGACTTAAGAGCTTCTCCCAGTTACTAAAAAATAAATTAATAATAGAATGTGACTTTTTAGCCTTGCTAGCGGCTTGGCTCTAGGTCTGTCCACCACTTTTGGTACAAATCAAAATAACTCAACAACTATTGCCATTAATCATTACCACACACACACACACACACATTGTCATACTGTTTGAAGTGGAGCTTTGCCCATAACAAGGTCTGTCTTATGCAGCTAATTAGCCATTAAAAAGTTGATATAATGTTGACAACAAGCAGTTCTTCCACAGTCGGAGTGTTCCTACCATGTGGGTGTTTATAAGAAAATCTGAGAGTAATTACTTATGTGTGGATGTGTGTGTGAGTGAGAGAGTGTGTCTGCATTCAAATGTGTTCTTGTGTCTGAATGGATGAATGTGTGTACACTGTGTTTATTCAGTCATCAAGAATTTGTGTTTGCGCTCGCGTGTGTGTGTGTTTGTGTGTGCGTGTGTTGATCATACCCCCTGCAGAGTGCTGAGGCCCTTCATGGTGTCCTGGTTGGTAAAACACTGCTGCAGATGTGTGAGGATGAGGTCACTCACATGCTGCCTGAAGACTTACACTGATGCTGAATCACCTCACATGGACAGAGAGTAGCAGAGGGAGGAGGGGAGAGGAATAGTGAGAGAAACAGACAGCACATAGCACAGGCGAGAGACTGAATTACTTCTTAGTTAAATCTGTCCTGCCATAATTAAAGATTGTCATCAAAATGGAAGATTTCAGCTTGCAGGAAATGGATGATATGCAGGAAATTTGTCTCTCAAATACTGACATTAATCAGTGTGTTTGTTTTGAAACTAGCTGCTGCTGTGAAGACGAAGCTTAATCCAGAATCCTTAAAGAAAAAGTGAAATAATGAGAAGAGAAACAGGCCCAGATTTGGAGTAAAATAGTGCGGTGGGAGTAAAATGAAGAAGAGGAATCAGTGTAGTCAAAGAGGCTGTATTAAAAGAAGGAATGGCAATGAGAAAGTGGGTGAGTGTGAAATGAGCTGGGACAGCGGGAAGAATGCTTTGAGGGCTTATTTTTCTAAGACTTTCTACCCGACTACTGGTCTGACTGCCAATATTGCATCTGTTTCTGAATACAGCAGGGACTATGGAAAATCCCCTGGCAGGGAGAATCTCCATCACACACACACTGACACACAAATACATGCAGACAAACATGGACATTAAACCTGTGGCTCTACCCTCACCGTATCACATACCCCCCCCAGGCTTGCCCTTTCATGCTACTTGATTTTATCCAGACCTCACCTCCTCTCTGGCCTCACATGCCTTTCTCCTTCCCTCCCCACAAGCAACCAACACTTCATACCACATTGGAGGGTTTTAAATTGATCAACAAAAAGATGCTGGTTCTTGTTACAGAGCTGCAGTATAGACTTATTTACTAATATTAGACACTTTTCCCTGTCATTTCAAACAGGATTCAGACTTGTGAGGGCCTATGGCAGGTGAAACAAGACGAGAGGAGGAAATAAGTTAAAAAGCCCCCAAAAGTCTCCCCTTGGACTGAAAACTCCTGTAGATGCATTTATGGGAAACTCTTTTTTTCAACTCTGTGGACAGGAGTTAAAAAAATCTACCATTGGGACATTTGAGGTAGCTTTTCACCTCAAGTCTTTTCTTCTCTTTTCAAAATACCTTCAGTTGTGACCCAGTCATTTTTTCCGTGATGGTTTCTGCTCCTAGTTTTCCATGTGGAGACGTGTTTAGACAGACAATGAAATATAACAGAATGATGAATGGATTCTGATGGATTCTTGCAAAAATACAGACAACCGTCTCTTCTGTCCAGCATGATCTCATTATTTATGACATATGAAGTCAGCTGAGAGCAGTTTTCAGATTAAAATAGCTTGCTATGATTATTGAGTCCCACATCAGATAATGAGTTGACTTTTCTGTGAAGATTCTCAGTCATCCAGGACACTGGATGTCATAGGCAACTGGACTTCCTGTTTGATCTTGAAGATGTTTCACCAGTCACCACTCATCTGGTGGTGACTTTTTTAGCAACTTAAAATGCCATTTTAACATCCCTTTCCAGGCAACTTTACAATGATTCACACCTTAAAGGGTTATGCTTAAAACAGATTAGTTTGTATGACACCTCTGTGTCTGTACAGGTCAAAAGGCAAAAGTGTTTGTCCCTGTTCAGAGTGGCGACACTCGAAGGCAGGACGAAAAGCCTGCTGTCTTGTAAAGAGATCAAACGCAATTAATCGTACAAATGGGGATAAAGGCGCAGACTGTTGGACGGTCTCTTCTTGAATTCATGGTGCAGTGAATGAAAAAAAGTTCACAGTTCAAATCTTGCCTATTTTTCTCACCTCTGTGCACCTGGCCAATCGCTGCGTGAAGTGGACATTATTGTCGGAAAGTAAAAAAAGGTCAATTCCAATGTAGGAAAAGTGTTGGAGGAGGGCGTTTCAGACGCTGTTTGACAATCCAACAACCACTTCCTTTGAAGCACACCGAGACCCTTAGCAGACGTTCAGACAGCCCTGTGTTAAAACAACGCAAGGGGCGGCATTGGTGGGGCCGTGTTGTTTCAGGTATGAAGGTATGAATGTTTTTTAAGAAAACTCACCGGTATCCATGTACTTTCTAATATAACGAACAATCTCGCATGCATCATAAGGACAAAGGCCTGTGTGATTACATTTTCAGTTACGTACATTAACTGTTTACTTACTTACAGTAAGCCTCAACTCACTTTATATTCTTATTTCTCCTGCATGCACATCTGTCAAAGGCCCTGTTTTCCAGCCAGTGTGTTATAAGAAGATTCTCCTTCATTCCACCTCCCCAGGAAAAAAAAATTCTGATGCTGCTGCAGCTTCTAACACTGCCAGTTTTCCACAGTGTATTGGTAAAGGTTAAGAGGGAAAAATTGCAGACACAGCTCAATGCACTGGCATATATTGAACTGCTAATAGACTTTATGTCTTGTTCAACCTCATATGCACGCATGAACAAGCAACTTTGATCCGGATACCACTGGTCAGGTTCACCGCTCTTATTTTTTTCACAAGTCACAAGTCAAGTCACGGACCTGCTGTACCAGAATAAGTTGTTTTGTTGTGTCATTTAACATTAATAGTCACAGGGCGTAAACATTTTCTAAGATTTGGATGTGATCAAAACAGCATGTACATGTTTTCACATACAAATGTTACAAAATTTAAGATAAATGTCACAAATAAGCTCACATTCAATGTATTTTTTAAATGTATATTCTCTGAATGTCTGAATACGTTTATTTTAAATGTGTTATTGTTATTAATGTTATACATGAATTACAGCTAGACTGATAAATCAACTGGCGCGATATGTTGGCTGATATTATATTACTGCTTATATAATGATACTGGAGTATTTGTCAGCTGAAATTGCAGTACAGAAAGGTCAAAGATATTTTTGAGGTAGTTTAGAAACAGTGTCTTCATTACATCCACCAGAGAGCTTTAGAGCTTTAGTGCTCGCCAGAGATTTTTATGTATGCATTTAGCCTATATAAAAGAACATTGTACATCGGCTGATATATAATCAGATATTGGCATCTAAAATCTGCTGGTGGGGTCCTACATGAGTGTGAAGTGTTACCTTTGATCCGAGCACTTTAGCACTGATGCCCAATGAGTTGTGTACTTTATTCAGTGCCTGAGTTTAAGCCACACTCCACACATTAAGGCTTAGTTCAGTCAAGTCGTTCTTTTGCTCCAGAATGCTGTCTCGTCCACACATTGTCCAATCTGTTACTTAATCACCATGTAAAGACAGTGTTACTGATTAGATAAGGTCTTTTGTTCTTTGATCTTGCAGCTTTCTTTCCCTCATGCTTCACTCTTTGCTGAACTGGTACCAAAGATTCCATAAACATCAGATCATTTCTTGGAGGTCAACATGTGTATCTAAGTGATATCAATACTATTGGAGCCACAACTATGTCAGGATTGCTCTATACATAGTCATGCTGAAACAGATGTGCTGTAAACACACACTGCATAGAGCCAAAGAGGAGGTACATGAAACAATAAACTCAATACTGTCTTAAAATATATTTGATAGCTAACCAGGTCTGTTAATATAGATGGACAATATCTTTCCAAACACATATGTCTCTCTTTCAGATGCTGCATTGTCCCACCACTTGTAGGGTGACACGAACCTCCCATTTAACAACATCTCTAGTTGAAGTTGTGTTTATATTTCAGTACATCAGCAGTAAATCCTTCAGACACATGGTGATTAATGGCAAGTTTGGCTCTTTCCTGGTTTTCCTCAAGAGAGAAACCAAAGAAGCTGCCTCTCTGGCTACTGTCTGTCACCTTCAGCCACTTTTGTGGATACCTGGAAAGGAAGGAGGAAGGATGTTTTTTATGTGTTTATGGAAGTTCTTTGTTGTAAGAGGCCACCTGGAGAGACTGATATGATTTTAAATATGACGACTTGTTTCATCAGTTCAACCCGGTGGGAGCACTGTGGAGCAGGCACAGCTCCATCCCAAACAGGAAGTCAAGTCTGCTGCACATGAAGGCCCCTTATTGCATTATAATACTCAGTCTTTGGGTATCCTCCAGATACTCTTCATGTCTTTTTAGTCTCTTCCCCTCTGACATCCTGAGTGTCCGGCCAAAGAGGACCTGCTGAGTGCTGACTCTTAGCAAAGGATGAGAGAGGACGGCCAAAAAATTTGACAGAAAAACGTATCCCCTCTCTTGATTAAATCCAGTGGGATTATTGAATCAAAATCAAACAAGCTTAATTGCTGAGATGAATAATACAGAAATGGAGACAGCAGCTTCAGGAAATAATTTCCAAACTACTTTTAAACAAGGTGTCGGTGTTGTAAAGCTTTCACTTTTTTAGTTTTAAAGGCTGCTCCAGTATCACTGATTTGTAAGTCTGTAAAATGATCCATGAAACAATGCAGAGGAGCTTTTATGAGTATAAATATGTGCAATGATTGCTCATTTTATGGATAAAAGGATCTTAGGTCTACAGTTTTTGTCCTTGTATGAGCTACATTTGGCAGTGAGGAGAGCATTTCATTTTTTAAAAGAAAAGCCAGTGATATCCGTGTGGATTTGTCAAGCTTGGATCAATCCCACATAAACCTAAATGACCCCAGGCCTGCAGTGATTTATCATCCTCTGCTGCCTAAATGATGTCCACAAGCCTTTAGTCTCACTGGTGCAAGTGACTGTTACATAACTGAGAAGAATTAACCAGACAGTCATGTCTTCTTGCTAAAACAATCTTCTCCTCTCTTTTCTTTAAAGCATAGACTTTCTTAGAGAGAGATTTCCAGGTGAAGAAATGTTAATGCTCAGATGAAACACTAACAGAAGCAGATGACACCAAGTCATGGGGAGCTGATGAAATATACTGTATACACCTATACTTTATTTCTGTCTACCTGATCTTTTCAGCAGCTATGATGAATCATTCACCCTGTCAGGCTGAGGTACCGAAGCTTCCCACAAAACGCTGCTGCCTCAGATCCACTGAAATGTCTGATTCCTGGCTTTCAGCGTCTGGTGGAGAGCTCCTTCTCCAAAGCACTCAGACTCGGGCTCAGACCCAAACGGGTGCCCTGAATTTAGCTCCGTCACCCTCTCTGCCAGGAACAACGGATGGCGAATGCTGGAAAGTTTGACCTTCTTAATGTTGACACTTCACTTTTTCTAATGGCTTTCTAGTCCAAATGGGACAATGACAGCTTGTGTAGGGCAAACGGCACAAGCAATCCACATCAGGGAACAATGTGGGAAAGCTTTGCAGGGCGGAGGATAGTCTGGAGCCTAGAAATGTGATGATAAAGCTGCGAGGGTTGGGAAGACAGAGAAGAGATTGAAGATGTTGACCTCCATCCAAAAGAGTCATGCATAGCTTGGATATCAGATTTGCCTGGAGGTAAATGACAAGTATTGATCTTTCACTGCAGGTGTGACTGCTGTAGATGTACCATACAACCCTGTCAGATGATTTTCAACTGGAGGTTATTTCAAACCATTGATTATATAAAAGTGGATTTGTTACAGTAACTTTTTATTAAATTGGTTACTTGGAGTGGCAGAAGCTAGACGTTTTCATTTATCCATTACTTTTAGCTAACTATTTCAACTGTTTATCTATTACTTATAGCTATCTGTTTCAGACATCCATTACATGTAGCTGTTTCAATCATTCATCTATCACTTTTAGCTTTTTCACCATTTATACATCATTTTAGCAAATTATATATATCCATTACTTTTAGACATGTTTCAACCTTTTATGTCTTACTTTTAGCTAACTGTTTAGACTTCTCTGTTCACTTGCTAGCTAGTTTTCAAGCACTCTCAATCGCATCATGTAGTGTTCAGATGTTAAAGGTGACTTAACAGGTGACTCAATATATGGTTACATATTTTTTAATAAAATCATAAATTACCCTGGCTGGTAATCTGCTGTAGAGTTACTACATCCATTCAACCATCTATACATCTGTGTCTGTACTTTTACACTGTTTCTGTGTTCAAAAACCCAACAAAAGGCTAGAGAGGCATAGCAAATGGTAACAAGTCTGAATAAGTAATATGATTATATTTTTAAATGTTTCCATGGTTTTTGCTCTCTTGGCCACCCAACATTTATCTTTGAAATGTAGGACAACATTAACAGTGTTATGCAAGAAAAATGTAAAACCTGTGTGTGGTAATGGGGGCCATAATTTGAATCTGTAAAGAATACAGTATGTGATGGGCACGCACTTCCACCACTTATGCCCTGACAATGAAAATAAGGATATGAAACAAAGCCACATGTGAGTATCATTGCATGCTTGAGAAACCGCACCAACAGCAGAGCTCGTATTTCCCAAAGTGTGTATCTGGTTATCTGTGTATGTCCCAAAGGTACGATTGGATGGGCATTCTTTAAGTGCCTGATGGAGATTGAAAACGGGATAAACCACAAAGTTGAGTGTGTGTACATTTCACTTTCAGATTTTAGCATGAAAAGAGGTTTTAGTGGCAGTTTTTAGGAAAGAGCACTACAGAGAGAAAGAGGCAGAGGGGGAAAAGAAGAAAGGCTGATTTCAGAGGAGTTAAACTCAGTGACTGAGACATTTCCCCAATATTTTCCTTTCTTTATTTCCAGAGGTTAAAGAAACTCTATCCTGAGTTAAATCTTTTTTACGAGTTGTGGAAGAAGGAAATAATTTTTGGCACACCCAAACTTTTACAGAGCAAAACTAGGCCACATTTAGACAAACCATCATCTTATAAATGGGGAAACTTCTGTTTTTTAATACTGGCAATGTCTCCCAAATGAAACTACTCAAGTTTGTGTGCTTGTATTTATGGCTCTGATAAATTTGAAGCAGTTCTTTGTCGCTCATTCCAAAAGCAGTCCGAAGTCAGTTGTCATTAGTTTGTCTATTCCCACAGGCGTTCTGCTGCAGCTGGTTTCTGCCACATCAGTAGTATTTTGATATGTGTAAGTCCCAAAAGACCTGTAGGTCAGATTTAACAATCATTATCCATGTAACAATAGAATGAAACTACTCCAATGTGTAACAATTCACGGATGCATTTGCAAAGTGTTTAAATGACATGTTTTCCATTTTTATTGATTTATTCAGTAACTTCATTCAGTTAGCCAATCCCAGCCAAAATGATACATCATTTAATACAACCCAAAGGGTGCTGATTCCAGTCTCGCGATTGGAGTCTGGTCACCATGTGCTTGAACTTAGTGTCCACTGAAAACCAGTTCACCTCTACATCATGACACCATCTCCAGGAAAAGGGAGAGATCTCTGGAATGTGATATTCCCACTGGCAAACTGGTCAGTCCTAATCACTGACAGGAAGAGCGGAGCCACTTGGATGACAGGAGATTAACCAGCTGGAAGCCATTTGTACAGTTCAAGTATCCTTGTATTATTTTGAAGGAAACCTTCTTTTTTGAACATAAAACAAACTCTAATGTCACACACAGTTTACTGCTAAAGCCCTTTAAAATCTACTGTGGGTTGTATGAAGGGTTTAATTAACTGTAACTTTTCAAAGTCTGTCTGAGCCAATAACATGAATATATAACTTCCATACATTCACCGTTTAAATGCACTCGATAAAGTTTTTTTGCAAAGAAAAATGTGTGCAAGACTCAATGATCCAAAGAGCATCTACAGCAGGAAACCTTGGGAAACACTGCCCTCTTTTGGTAATACTGTAGCAGAGCAGATCACACAATATACAGTCCACTATATGACTGAAAAGTATTTGCTCAGACAGGTTCATGAGGTTTAAGCCATCTAGTTTACAGTATTGGACATATAGTATATGCCTCAGATAATAATAATAAAACTTTTTTTATATAGAACCTTTCATACAGGGGGTGTAGCTCAAAGTGCTTTACAATAAAGTGAAGTAACAAGAGAATAAATAAAAACAGGTAAATTAAAACAAGTGCAAATACTGCACAATAAAACCAAGCACAAAAATGAACAAACAAAAGAGGCAACACATAGCAAGAACAGGTATGCTAAGAACAACAGAATATATGAAAGATATAAATAAAACAAAGGAAGGCATAAGAACAATAAAATATGTATATGTATGTGAATAAAACGAAGGAAGAATGACAGCTAGGCAAAGGCATTGTTGATGTAACTAAGTTTTCAATTGTCACTTAAAAATATTCGCAGAGCTTGCATCTCTTATAGCCTTGTGTAGGGAATTCCAAAGTTTTTTTGTATAGTTAAAAAAGGCTAAGGCAGAGGATCTAAGAGGTCATGAAGGATTATAAAACGACAAAGAATTAACATTGTAGGCGGGTCCCAAACCATTAAGAGCCGTGTAAACAAGTAAAAGAACTTTAAAAATCAATCCTAAAAGACACTGGGAGCCAGTTAGCTAAAACTGGAGTGATATGCGCTCTCTGTCTTGTTCTAGTTAAAAGCCTGGCAGCAGAGCTCTGAGTTTATTGTGGTTTATCAATGGATTATTTTGGAAGACCGGTGTAAAGAGCATTACAGTCTACTTGAAATAAATGCATGAACACATTTTTCGGCATCTTGTTGGAATAGTATCTTATGTCCTCCAAACACATGTTTGCACATCTCGTCAACTAGAGTTGACTTTTATTAGCAAGGCTGTGGTTTCTCAGCAAGCACTGTTTTTCAACTAAGATCGAAATCTTTTGATTGGACTGAAGCCAACTTGGCCGTGCTTTAGAAAAGAAAATCTTGCAGAAATTGCAGAAAAACAAACGTTGATAGCCATCATGTAATGTAATATGAGATGAAAGCTGAGAATTACAGCCAGGGAGAGCACTTTGAAGTGGACTGGTTTCATAAATTCTGAATTTTCTTACATGCACTCCCCAAATTTTGTAAAATCAATCAATAAATAAATAAATAAACTTAATTTGACATTAACTTGAACATACTGCCAAAACTTTTTTAAATTTAGAAATTCCATGACCCATGTTAAACACACACTAACAGTGATCTTTATTGTCCTCTGGTGGAAGCATAAAGATCTGAACTGAACTAGAAAAGTCACCACTGTGACCACAATCATCATGTTTTTATTTTCTCTGTTGCCCTTCTCTGACTTAAATAACTCTCTAACAATACTGTATATTTAAAAAGTATCTTTGGGGCTTTCTATCACAGCTCATAGAGATAGAAGAATGAAGCATCAACCATCAAGCTTTTACAATCAAAATCCTATAATTTTATTATAATACATCAAAAACATGGACTTCAATAACATTGTCTGATTTTAGTGAGAGTTATTCTGACAAAAGACAAAGCTCTCTGAATATGCAATCTGGTTATCTGACACCTAGTTTACACGTATGGCAGCCAATATTTGGGTGTGATTAACAAAAGCCAGCCTTGATGTGAAAGGAGGCCAATTTGTGCGCTTGAAAAAAAGTGAGACAAAAAGCACTTTTTTAAGTTTGCTTCAACCTGTGTGGTATGTTTGCCACGAAGACAATGTAATCTGCAATAATATAGGAAGTATTTTAAAGTTAAACTTAATCAACTTTAATGCAGCTGATCATCAGAAAACACCATGCAAGGGAAAACATTATTTGCAACTTCTATTTGATCCATGTCCAGGTCAGGGTGAAAGGGCTTATGGGGGTACTTGAGGATTAGATTCTACTTTTTGGCAGTCTGAAGACGCTCGCTCACATTCTCCCAGTTGATGACATTCCAGATAGCTTTAACATAGTCTGGTCGCACATTTTTGTACTGAAGGTAGTAAGCATGCTCCCATACATCGATACCAAGGAGGGGGATGAGACCTGAGGGTCAGAGACAGGAAACAATTACCCTGATGGCTCCGTCTCATATGTGGCATTTGACAAAGGACAGTATGAGGGGAAAATGTAAATGACACACTGTAGAAAGAAAGTCTTATCTCTACTTCAAAGCTGTTTCAACTGACCTGTAGATCCCTGCAGGGGATCCTGGTTAGCACAAGCACCGATACGAAGTCTTCCACTCTCCTTGTCGTAGCCCAGCCAGCCCCAGCCCGAGCCCTGCACTGCCACTGTAGCAGCAGACATCTTCTCCTTCATCTTCTGGAAGGAGCCAAAGTCATGCTTAATGGCCTCCATCAGCTCCCCTGTAAGAAGTGACACAGACAGGTGCTACTTCAGGGAAATACTAGATGTTAAGAAACAAAATCAGAAAGCATTTTCAGGTTTATAAACCAAAGTTTATATTTTGTACATGATCTGGTAAGAAGCTGTCAGCCTCAAACTAACTGAAAATCACTTCTCGTAATGCTTTTGCAATAAATAACAAAAATGTATTTTTTAGGCAAGCCATATAATAATCTGTATGCTAAATGACGTCTCCCATATAATCCGTTAAGGCAGCATCTTTGACCACTAGAGGGCAGAATGACTAAAGAAAACAACCTTAGTGTAACACAATGCTGAGATACCACCAGCTTTTCAGGCACTGACTCCACAAACACTGGAGTCATGTTTCTTCCCTCCGTGATGAATATAAGTCCAATATTAACTCCCATTTTTAACAAAAACATATTTAGCTTACTGGATGCTTCACAAGGCACTCATTTACTCTGCTGTTTTGTGTTGTGAAGGTCAGCTTGTCTGAGCTTGTTCACTGGCTATGTTTTATTATAGTTGGCTGGAGAGGGTGGGTGAGACTCAAAAATACATAATTTAAGGGCCAATAATAACCCAATAACAAGCTAAAAGCTGCACAGAGCTGCAGAGTGGGTGTTCATTCACTCACTCACAGTAGGTCCAGCACTACTAGCAGCCTTTTACATTATAGAGTCATATGTTGCTTATATGTTTAAGTTCACTACAAAACAATGTAGGAAAAATAAGAGAAGACAAGCTGTTCAATGTTTTTGATGCGATTCTGCCTTACCCTGTGGCTCGCCTCCACCATTTGGGGAGAGGTTTGTCCAGAAGATGGTGTGGTTAATATGGCCTCCTCCATTAAACTTCAGAGCAGGCTGGAGGGCAACCTGTGCTGTCACATCTCCTAAAATACAAGTGAAATAAATGCAGGTGAGTACGGAGATATCAGATCAGTCAAGAAATGTGATTGTTGACGTGTGTGAGACACATGTATACAATTTTAAACAGGTTTATGATATAGTGATAGATGTTAAACACACAAATGTTTTCCTGACATAAATGTTAAAAAAATGTATCCCGAAAGTCAACATTTAGATTACAACGTGATGTAGTTAATTCTTTAATATTAACGAATCCATCTTTACATACACAGAAGCAATTCACTGATTGGTTCATGTGAGTTTGTGTTTATACCCTTTACTAGTGCCTCCTGATATTTCTCCTCTGTGATGTTAAGGTTGTTGACATATGTGGCATGGTGCTTGCTGTGGTGCAGCTGCATTATCTCTGCATTGATGTGGGGCTCCAGGGCGCCATAGTCGTATGTCAGGTCAGGGAGCGTGTGCTTCTGCCTTGATGCAGCTGCCTGGTTTACAGTTTGGCTGAGGCTGGCTGCGCACCTGAAACAAAGCAGAGGAAAAATTTACCAACCAAAATGACTTTGCTACCAGTGATGTCTGTATGATTAAATTGCCCAAGATAGCCTGGCACAGGTAGGTTCATCAGTTTAAGTTTCAGCAGTTTGATAAGCCTTCACTAACTGGCTTTAAGTGACCTAAATGTCTGGTGTTGGTTGTGGATTAACATACAGTAAGTTAGATAAGTGGTTAGATATTAGCCCTATGAACTGGTGGCACCGAGTTAGCTAGGTATGAACAAGTGGGCTCTAATAACATAAAGTTAACAATTCACAAAGAAGGCCACGAGTGCAGGACTGGGCGAGAATTTAACAAAATTCTTCATTTGGTGCGCCACAAGCTAACCTTGCTGAGCTGCTAAACTAAGTTAGCATCCTAGCAAGCTAACGGTTAGCTCTGAATAAACAACTGTCTCAAGTTCATGAGCAATCGTCGCTAGCAGGACTCAGCCGTCCTATTTCCTTGTGCAGCTTGAACAGGGCAATGGTAAGTTGATATCAGTTTTACCTGCGTATTTGACCAACTCTGCAAAGCATGTTCATGATAGTGCTCTTAGGGCAGACGGAACAGAGCAGACAAACTAACTGCCCTTCAAATGTGCAGTCAGGTTGACAGCGCAGGCGACCGTACCATTACAGTCATGTGGGGGTGTTGATAGAGTGTACAGGAATTAGATAAACCTCGACTGCGACAGCTGAAACCAATACTCCTTTTAGAACAATTGATAGATAATATACAATGACATGTGTGATGAAAACGTGATATATTGCAATATATTTTAAACATATTAGATTATGAATTTTACCCCTCCCTCTCCCATAACATTTTTCTACTCACCCTTCTGGCTGGTTTTCCGTGGCTTTAATAAAAGTTCAAAGGAGCGCAGGTGAGGGGTCATTGCATAATTTGATATAGAAATAATGTGCTCTGTCTATAAAATATATTATATTATATTTTCGTTATGAAACACAGGATTAAGGGTAAATTAATAACATACAATAAAATGTAATATAGTCATAATAACTGTAAATAATTTGTACAAGTAGGCTGCACAATTTTAATTATCAAAACTAACAGCAAAGTAAAGAATCACGTGAACATCTCTCTGGCAATGCCAGAGATCGTCTATGTTAAGGACAATGAATCACTCAGGAATTAAACCAATGAGACCTCAGTATTTCTGACAAAACACCAATTTTCAGCTTGCAATAGCAGGTGATATTCTTGGTGGGTTCACAATTTTTCAAACATAAAGACTGCATAAGTAACCTAGAAACTCATCTGGACTACAGACTTTAATATTATGGACAAATAAGTGAATGTTGTCACTCTGTATTTTTTCTGGCCTGGTTGAAGGTCAACAAACAAACAAATTAGCCAAAATAAGTCAGGGTTCCCAGACCTTCCCACATCTCATTCAAGAAATTTCTCATGCTAACAAAATAAGCACACATTTTCATCATGCATAAATCAGTGAACACCAGGGAATGAGAAGCCTCAACTCACAACTGATGATAAACCAAAAAATATGTATAGAGGCATTGTATGGTTAAAGTAGTATAACGTGGCAAAAGCTCTGGTAGGGTCACAGCACAGCACTGCAACCACTGCCATCATAAACTACACCAAAGCTGCAACTAATTATTAGCATTATGGATTTATCTGCAAATGATTTCCTTAATTAATCATTTGCCATACAAAATGTAATTAAAAATAGTGGAAAATATCCATCACGTTGTCCCAGAGGCCAAGGTGATGTCTGATATACAGATCAATAATCTATATTATATGATTGGATTATAATTATTGATGCATTAATGTGTACATCACTTTAAAGTTGTGGCTAATTTTGTACTTTATATACTGCCAGGTAGCTTGTGAATATCACAAAGAAATCAATAAAGTTTTATCTTTATCCATAATCAGACGTCATCATTTATTTGTAGATTATATTTTGTAATATTATTCTGAATCTGCAAGGTAACTAGTAACTAAAGTTATCAAATAAATGTATTGAAGTAAAAAGTGCAATATTTCCCTCTGAATTGTAATGGCGTAGAAGTATAAAGTAGCAGAAAATTGAAATATTCAAGTAAAAGTACCTCAAAATTGTAGTACAGTACTTGAGTAAATGTACTTTCCATCACTGACTATTACTGTTATTTGAGCTGAAGTATGAATTGACAAAGACCATGTTTCCCTGTAGCTCGTGTGTGTCAGCCACATTTTAGGATCCGGAAATCGCGGCGGAGTGAGAGGTCCGCTGCTTCTCCCCCGTCTCTGCTCGTACTCCGCAGTAACGCGAGTGCAGCAGCGCGGCCAGAGCCATTCTGTTCTGCCCTCAGTGACGAAGATGATGGTGATTACGCCGAAGCGAGTCAACTACATATAAATCCACAGCAAATTTTAACGTAGTTGCAATTTTGCGCCTTGTAACGAATCTGTGAAGCCGAGAGGTTCCATAAACATCGAAAGAAACGGGTCTGGTAAGTGTTTTGATGGCTGTAGGCCTGATATCTGCAGCCAAGAGCCCACTAGTTTCAGGAAAAGGAGCGCAAGGGAGGGAGTCACTTCCTTCACCGCCATTTTGTGATAACAAGGAGCCGAAAACAGAGCCAAGAATTGCATGCTGCCAGGCGGAACATAAAGACAATTTTGTGGCTTAACACTGTAGTTTCATACCTTCTATTTATTTTGCTAGCGGATGCTAAATGTTATTAGCACCCGAGAGTTAACCTTGGTTAGCTTATTTCTGTTCCTTGCTATCCATCGTTGCCGCCTGCCACACCAGCTAACATTAGGCTCGAGAGCTGTTATTAACTGGTAATGTTAACTTTTACTTGGTCGGCCAGGTAGTTAACGTAATCGCCACACACAATAAGCTTCATTTGTTAGTCAGAAACCACAGTATTTGTAGCAATTTAGCAAAGTTGTCATACATGTCATATTTTACAGCGTGTGAAGGAGCCAATGCGTTACAGCAAAAGATGATGCAGCCGCTTTAACACACGAAACCAGGGTGTGATTAATGATGATATCCTCTTATATTTACTTCTAGAGTTCACAATGACCAACGAGGAGCCTCTACCCAAGAAGGTCAGTGTCCTTTCTAGTTTAGGTGTTTTGTTTATCATGTGTCATGAACCCCTTCATGTCTAAATATGAGTTTAATTGACTGATGGACTTGTTTGTCTAATCAGTCCTTGGTTTTCTTCTGTACAGGTTCGCCTCAGTGAATCTGACATGAAGACCCTGACCAGAGAGGAGTTGTGTGCAAGGTAGAGGACAGCTCTACAATTGGAGATTAATTATGTTGTGAGAAAACTTGATCTATTTAGGTTGAGCTGATAATGTTGACGCATGTTCTGCTCCTCTCAGGTGGAAACAGCATGAAGCATATGTCCAGGTCCTGGAGGCAAAATACACAGAGCTATGTTGTAAGTACATCTGCTGTTACATAAATGCAATCCAATACAACATGAACATGATTTCTCCTGCCAACATCTCTGACAGCAATAATTGCTACGTGTTGCACACTATATTTGGCTGCTTGTGAAAGGGATGCTTCTTCTGATGCACTTTCTTTTCTTCCTCTCTTCACTGTCTTAGCCAATGATGTAACAGGGCTGAAGGAGTCGGAGGAGAAGCTCAAACAGCAGCAGCAGGAGTCTGCACGCAGGGAGAACATCTTGGTCATGCGACTTGCCACCAAGGAGCAGGAAATGCAAGAGTGCACAGTATGTATCTATTCCTCCACTTTCGTACTGCTTTTGATAGGATTATGGGAAACTTATTATTACTTATTATTTGTCCTAAAGGGAGAGCATTAGATGCACTCATTAAATTGATTTTGACTGCTTCTAACAGAATTGTTGATGCACCTCTTAGAGCGTAACTGAACTCTTTTTCATTATAATTACTGATGCTGATGATGCTATCAGTAGTACCCTGTGAGTGTGAGTGATAATGTATTACGCTGTGCCATGATTGCTTAACTCCAGTCCACCACTCTGTGGCTGCAGCTGACCATTACATTTATTCTTTATTAATTATTGGATTTTTTTTTTTTTTAAATAAATTGATCTTGGGTTAAATGTCTATTATTGACATATACTCCTCATAGTTGTCATGTCTTAAACTTGCTTTCTTGTGGGCAAAAAATCCACAACGCACAGTGTATGTAATGATATTAATTGCAAAAAGCAAGCAACATTTTAAAGTTCTAATCAGCAAATTCTGTCCTGTAATTTCTTGTTGAAAAACTTAAGCAAGCAATCATTTATTAAAATTGGAATCCTCTAATTTTCCTTTCTGTCAACTAATCTATTAATCTACATCATTTCAGCACTATGCTATACCTTGTATTCATTCATTATCAAGGTATGTAGGCTAAAGGTAAATAGTGTCGAGGAGGGCATCCTTTTGCTCTTATCACATTGACAGCTCAGTGGATCGCCCAGTGGCTTTATGGCAGCACATGCCATTCTTACAGGGCAGCTGAGGTAAACACAACACTCACTGCCCGGTAGAGGTTAGAAAGGTTTTAAACTTGAAACCCTGTTGCCACTTGATGTCCTTTTGACCACTGAGCTGGAAACAGTAGGATACCATTTTCAACTGAAATGGCTAAATTATTAGCTGGCTGTTGTGTTTTGAGGCATAGTGGTTGCGCCTTTTGCCTCTCATGTAAATATATTCAATGAGTTCTGTGGAAATTTGAGGTCATCATAATTGTGAAAGGTGAGTTTTTGTTTGTTTTGAACCTGTCTGTTTTTCCTAGAATGAAAATTCTCCTGGTTGTGTCCAGGAAGGCAGCTCATATCTAACAATAGCTTTTATTATAGAATTCAAATGGATTTGATGTAATATAAGATTAATCTTACTAAGTATGAGTTATCATCCAACCAAGTATTTTTATTTTGCAGTTATCTGAATTTAAATCCAGATACTGTTCAAAACTGATCATACTATTTGAAAAGGCAACATGCAGACTTTGCTCGAGTCCTCACCTTTAGTAATCTCTTGTGGCCCAGTTTCTTCTCCTGAGGCTCAGGATAGAAAAGCCATCTGATAAGCTTAATAATAATAATAGCAAATATTGCTCCATCGACTGGAGATTGGTCAAGCTGAAGGACTAGCACTAAGAGATATACTGCACTTTACCATTCAATAACACCTGTTTGTTTTATCCTGCAGACCCAGATCCAGTACCTCAAGCAAGTCCAGCAGCCGAGTGCGGCCCAACTGCGGTCATCCATGGTGGACCCAGCCATCAACTTGTTTTTCCTCAAAATGAAGGCTGAACTAGAACAGACTAAAGACAAACTGGAGCAGGCCCAAAATGAACTGAGTGCCTGGAAATTTACACCTGATAGGTAAAGACAATCAAAATAACCCCCCTCCCCCCCAAAAAAGTCAAGACTTCCTCATGCCCCCCACCCTCACTCTCACTGCAGGCATGCAGGAACAATGGTGGGGGGGGGAGGCTGACAAATGCTGTACTCACCACAAGACTCAGACTTTACAGAAAGCCAGTCACTGCAAAACAAAACTGTTTTTGTACTCTTGCACTGTGCCAGCTACATATCAAATAACCTAAAGTGAAAAGACAGTATGGTCAGGTGACACTTGTGTTTCAGCTCTGTCCCCTCGTATCCCCTCACCGTCCAAGGGCGTGAAGGAGTCCGGACTGTTCCTGAAGAGGTGGTCACTCACTTCCCGACACGGATATGCCCTTCCCGCACCCTCAGCCCAAACCAGACAGTTCACATATTAAATAGAGGGGTTATGGTGGAGGGTGAGTCAGGCAGGGAGCATCCCTAGCCTAAAACAGCAATTGAACATTTTACAGACAATTCCCATACTTGGTTTATAAAGACATTTAACTGTGGATTACACCACACACATACCCCTCTAGTCTGCCTGAGAAACGTAAAGACTTTTTGGACAGTCTAGATACATTGCAGTAACGTGAGGAAAGTTTCTAGGATTTAAAAGTAAGACTTTGGGGGGAAGAGCCACTAGAAATGATGTTAAGACTGTGAGCGGAGCCAGATCCTTGGTCCACAGAGGACTATGGTTCAGGCATGAGGGTCCAGTCGCCTGTGTCTTTGAACATGGGCCCACTCACGGTAGAGTGTATTTACATGTTTTATTTTGTGACTTGTTTCTTTTTATTGGCATTTCATTTGATCTTTCTCTTGTTTCTCTCAAACAAACACTTACTGCAGTGTGTGTGAACCAAGAAGCATGATTGGCTTTGATTGTTTACACTTGTATAAACATTTGCACTTTATGATGAATTAAGCTTTGCTTAATTCTTCAGATGAATACTGAAACACACTGCTGTAGGTGCACTGAGTCCTGTTTTCAAGTTGTGAATGCAAATGTCTTTAACAAGTCATGTTATGAGTTGATGAGAATGTATTTATTGTATTTGTGTATTTTTGTTATTGACCTCACAATCTCTCCCTCAGCCATTTACGCTAATAGCTGATTAGACTTTTCTTTCTCTCCTGTGTGGCACAGATCTTTAGCCACTGTTTTAGAATGAAACACGTGGAATCTGTTATGTCTTTTCCTGTCTTTAAAAACTAATTTATACTCAGGTCTCTCACACTTAAGTAAACGAGTGAGATTTGAGCTGGCAGTGTATACACAGCCTTTTGAGAGCTGAAAGCATATGTCTTCCCAGTCCTTTAGAGAAATTAATGGTTATGATAACTACGAAACTACTGAAAAGATGAGCAGTAAATGCAATTAACTAAATAATGTGTAGTGCTTAATTTTTTATGTAAGAATAACATACATGCTTTTCTGAGCTGTTACCATTTGAATGACTGCTTCTGCTTTTATAGAGTACAGTTTCTGAGTTTGTCATTACTGTTAATATTTAATTTTCCTCTAGCAAGATGACTTCCATAGGCATTTATAGACTAAATAGATGGCAGTTAATTATAGTATTAAATAACGTGTATGCCTGTTATTTGTCTGCAAATTTGGCTTCTTGATTAGGGCTTTTGTAAAGCATAACCACAGTAACTGCTAATGTAAAAAAAACAACAACAAAAAAAACAGGTGTGCTGGACTGTTGCAGTATTTGGAGTTTTCCTTAACCTGTTGTGACGTTGAGAAAGCAGCACCTTAAACTTTGATTTTACTGTTGAAACACTTGCTTCTGTGTATTTAAAGTGATGACTACACGAAACCAGTGCCTGGTTCTGCAGTGCACATTTCCTTGTTTGCTACTCATAGTTAAGGGTTGACATTTAAAGTGTAGCTTTTCTTGTAGCCTGCCATTCTAATATTACTCTGTTATTCTTTTTCTTCAAAGTCAGTGATGTAGCGAGTTCGTGAATTTGAGAATTTGGTAGCAGCAGAATTGCTACTGTTGTTTTTAAAGGTGCTCACTTGTCTTCAATACGCAACATGGTGAATTAAGTTACAGTGTAAGAATGGATGCATTAGTTCCAGAGAAATGTGGGTCTAGGTAGCTTGTTTGGGGTTTTAGCCACAGTGAGGACCTTAGATTTTTAACACATACTCATAATTTAACTTATTTTAGTCATAGAAAAAAATGTGAGTTTGTACTTTGGATCTTTTACAAGAAAATAATTAACATTTATTTATTTGTACAGAACAGATTTGTGTCAGTGGGGTCCTGATAATTTTATTTTGCATTGGAATCTAATGGATATAATGAAAATCCTGCTGTGACTGGAGAGTCATTTAGGGATGGCCAGGTTGAAGAGTTTCTGTTGACCCTCAGCATGTGGATCGGGCAGTTGGAACAGATCAATGGCATCTCTTTGCCTGTTGTGTTTGCCTCCTGGTTCACTGTGTGATGTGAGACTTGTTTCACTTACAGCCAAACGGGGAAGAAACTGATGGCCAAGTGTCGAATGCTGATTCAGGAAAACCAGGAGTTGGGTAGGCAGCTGTCCCAGGGACGCATCGCCCAGCTGGAAGCTGAGTTGGCCCTTCAGAAGAAGTACAGCGAGGAGCTCAAGACCAGTCAAGACGGTGAGAACATGTGCAGCATCCACATCTCACAGCCTGACCATTTTTACTTTACCAAGTGTGACTGGTTGTCATATGTACATCTTTAAACATGCTACTGTTGATTTGATTTTTGACTTTGTTCTTGGTCTGTTCCTGAACTCTCCCAGAGTTGAATGACTTTATCATCCAGCTAGACGAGGAGGTAGAGGGGATGCAGAGCACCATCCTCGTCCTGCAGCAGCAGTTGAAGGAGTCTCGTCAGCAGCTGTCTCAAACTCAGGGGGCATTGGCCGGAGCAGGACCCAGCAGGACTTCACCCACTGCTTCCAGCTTGTCTGCTGAACCGTCCACCCAGCCTGAGCAGGCCGGCGCACCCTCTGAACCAATGGGCAAAGACTACGGGAGGGTCTCCAATGGACCAAGCAATGGCAACTCATCCCAGAGGAGCGAGACCACTACACCCAGCCTGTACCGGGAGGTCAGCAGCACAGAGGAAGACTTTCCCATGTCCCCCATGGTCTCCAGCCCCGGTGAAGCTGAAACCAAACTGTCCAACCACTCGGAGGAGGCGTCAGGGAGTCAGACTGCTGCTGGGAGAGTTGGAGGACCTGTGGGTTTCGGGAGCCAGCTGAGTGCAGGGTATGAGAGCGTGGACTCTCCGACGGGCAGCGAGACATCATTGACTCAGCACTCGAATGACACAGACTCCACCACCGACCCCCATGAGGACAAGGCTGCCCTGGTGACCAAGGGCACCAGGACTGCAGGGTCACGGCACACTCAGAACGGCCTAGACTCCAACACGAGCGACAGTGCGGTTTTGTAATGTACTTTGACATGTACTGTCTTTTCTTTTTTATACAATATACAAACAAGGCAACAAATGCATAGTCTGTAACACAGCACTGCTGTCCGAGACGTTTTGTTTTCACCCTCCTCCCCTTGCCTATCGTGATGCCTCTGTCACATTTGTGTTGCTAAACAGGGATATAACAGGTATGGGTTAATGTTAGATTTGAATTGAGTGGATGTATGATTTAAAACTAGTATGTTTAATTCTGCTGTTTATTTGAGCATGTCTATGCTGTTCTTGTTTGAGCTCTTGACACTGAAATCAGGCATCTGGTGTTGTAACTCATCGTCAAAAGTCAGTAAAATCACTAAATTACAGTAGCTTCGCAATATTCAACAAGGTCTTTTTTTTTTTTTTAGATGTTGGCCTGTGTATTTTTTTTTAATGCAATTTTAATTTTTCATTGACAAAAAATTCTGTTCAAAAGATTCTGTTGAATTGTGAGTAGTTTATATGCGATGTTCATATTATTCTGACTTCAGTCCTTTTCATGTACTGACCAAATACCAATAAAGATTTTTAATACTACAGAGTGAAACCCATTCTTACTACCCATCAATAGATCAGTATGGAAACTCATTACTTATATAATCTATTGGCTCAGCTGAAGCATGAATATTTAAAAGGCCTCATCATAAAATCTTCCCCACTGGGTCTGAAAGACAGCTCCTTCAGTGTGTTTTATCAAAATAAAAGCATTCAACTTTTGCCTTATTTCAAAGTTAATATAATGTGAGGATGGCATGTTTAAAAAAAAAAAAAAAGCTTACAAGGGTTTTGCTTGTATTATGACTTATGGTGCAGATGTCTTAATTTTAAATCTTTAACATAAATCTCAGATGAACATAATTTGGGTGAAACTTTATTAATCCCTAGAGGGAAATTAAGCATTACAGTAGCACACGAAGAAGAGCGGAGAGGTAGAAAGGAACGGGATACAGATAAGTAAGAAAACACATATGTACAGATAAATCAAAGTTATATAAAGTACGTAGTTACCCTAACCAGTGTGCATAAATGTATGTGCAAACCAAAAGTGCAGTTTCTGATCATCCAGATCATAGCGGATACAGCATGTTTGGAAAGCATAATCTGAAAAATACTATAAATATAAAATGAACAATATATAGTGGTAGTCTTTATTAAATGTGTGCCCTTTATATTACATTTGAAGTGAAATTCAGCTCAAGGGAAAGTGGCATTATAATTAATAAACACTCCTCCTCCAAAACACATGGTGGTGCTGTGGTGCATTTACCCACCAGTTACAGTTATACATATCCATACAGACATATCCTATTCGGTGCAGATCTGACAGGCAGGCAGTATCAACAGAGCAAACTGCAGCGTGGACAGACAGGAAGAACACTTTAAAGCAAGGACTCCTACTCCAACCAGCCGTCTATCAAAATGAACACCGAGCCTGTTGTCATCGTCTCTGCTGCTCGGACACCAGTTGGTAAGTTTTAATATCTCCCCAGAAGCATACATATGCATCAGTTTGTAGCGCTAACATTGCTACTTTACTTTTGCTAACACTGTGGCTCGTTGTCGCTGTGGTCCAATTAACTGTAGTGGAAAATAATTCATTATTATTGTAGCTATCTTATTTCTTTGTGTATACTTATACTAGTCACATGAGCTGCACTATTATCATTTGTCTTGTTTAATTTGTCAAAGTGGTTGATGTCACTCAATTAAATACGCCGCGCTCTGATTGGTTCGCGCATGTGTCGGGAGCATTCTGTGACCAGTGATTGGCTGGCTGTTCATAATGCCACTGAGCACGAGCTTCCTACCATTGGATACCTGCAATATGTCCAGTGCGTCAAGAGCAGGTTGGGCGTGTTTCCTCGCCAAGATGTGATACCTTTAATTTGACATCAAGGCCACTGTGTGCAGCAGGGCATACCTAAATGACAAATAGCAACTTTATAGTAAGTAATTAAATAAAGTTTATTTATATAGCACCTTTTTATAGATCAGAGGTCCAAAATGCTTCACAACAAAAGATAAAACACATCAAAATATAAAAGTAATGAATAAAATTGACATAAAAAAGTCTACTAAGCAAAGGCAAGTCTATATGGGACTTGAGCTGCTTTTTAATGGTGTCCACAGTGTTCACAGATCAGTTTAATAGGAGACAGTTTCAAAGTTTAGGAGCCACAAAGTGTCCTTAGCTTTGAGCCTGGAGTGAAGAACAACCAATAAGCTCTGATCAGAGGACCTTAGAGACCTACTGGTGACATAGGGCTGTAGTAGATGTCTAATGTAGACTGTGCAGAGCTCAAAAAGTGATCACAAAAATCTTGAATTGGATTCTGAATTTGATGGGGAGCCAGTGTCAACATCAGAGTTACAAGAGATCTTTTTGAGGACCTGGTCAAAAATGTTCTAAGATTGTAAGGCAGTTACAATAATCTAGATGGGATAAAATTAGAGTATTTAAAATAATCTCCATCTCAGTTTAAGACACAATAGGGTAAAGTGGAGCAAAAAAAAAAAAAAACAACAGGAAAGAACCAAACACTTCACATGCTAGTTAGGAGACAGTGCCTGGTTAAATGTGACACCTGCATTTTATTACAGACATTTCACAAGCCTTTTTGTGACTTTGCATTACCTATTTACAATGTACAGTATGTGCTATTACAGTGTTCTTTGGTTTAGTTTTTGCCAATTGTCACAGCAAATTTAGACTTTTGCTATTGCAGTATTAATTGCAGTCATTGTGTAAAGGTAAAAGAGTATGTCTTATGGTTGATGAGCCTCACAAGGCAAACCAGTTAGGGCTCATCAGCAGGTTCATCATTTTTCAATTAAACAGTTAATTATATAGTCTATAAAATATGGAGGAAAAAAGTGAAAAAGGCCTATCACAGGTTCCCAGAGCCTAACTTGGTGGATAAACAGTGTTCCAGTGGGTTGACCCTCCTTTAAGTCCCTGATTATGTGCTCATGCTACAATATCTTCTCCCCATTCTTACACAGGGTCCTTGAATGGTGCTCTGTCCACGGTGCCTCTGCATGACCTGTGTTCAGTGGTGATCAAGGACGTCCTGAAGCGGGCTGGGGTGAAGCCAGAAGAGGTCTCTGAGGTTATCATGGGACATGTGCTAACAGCAGGTGAAAGCTCAGGAAATCACAGAGATAAAAGTGTGGCAGAGGTCTCATATTCATGCGTCGTGTTAACAGTTGTTGGGCAATATCAGTCTGATATGACTTTGTCTCATTGGTGTTCACCTCCATTGTATTTTTACCTTTCTGTCCTTAAGGTCATGGGCAGAACCCGGCACGTCAGGCCAGTGTTGGGGCAGGTATCCCCTACCCTGTCCCGGCCTGGAGCTGCCAGATGGTGTGTGGCTCTGGGCTGAAGGCTGTGTGTCTGGGAGCTCAGTCCATCCAGGCTGGAGAGTCCGCTGTGGTGGTGGCAGGGGGCATGGAGAGTATGAGCAGGGTAGGTTATGACACAAGGAGTGTCAGAGAGGAATATGAAATTGCAGTCAGATCAGATGGATAAGGGAGTGTGTGGGCATCTTCTTTAAAAGCCTATAATAAATAGGGCTGGGTATAGAACCTCAATACGTTTTTGGTACTGCCCGATGTTTCCGTAGCATTGAGTATTGACAATTTTCAAGTACCAAAAGCTGGCATCAAATGTCTGTCCACATTCATAATCTTGTTTACCTATGAATTGATCAGATAATGTTTTGTTTCCTGGTTCAACCTAAGGCTCCTCACACCCTGCAAATGAGAGCAGGTGTGAAGATGGGCGACGCCTCCCTGCAGGACTCCATGGTGGCTGACGGCTTGACAGACGCCTTCCATGGCTACCACATGGGCATCACAGGTGTGCATGGCTGAGAATATACATAGGCACACGCCTGATTGTCACACATCTAAATGAGTATTTATTCAATCTTGTGATATATTTTATCAGCTGAGAATGTGGCAATGCAGTGGGAAATCAGTCGAGAGGAGCAGGACAAGTTTGCTGTCCATTCCCAGAACAAAACAGAGGCTGCACAGAAAGCAGGACATTTTGATCAAGAGATTGTTCCAGTCATGGTTTCCTCCAGAAAAGGCAAGTAGTTGTTCTATTTCAGAGAAGTTGTCATCAGTCCTTGGTGTGCATGCATTATAATATTTGTCTGTCATCTTCAGGTCCAGTGGAGGTGAAGGTGGATGAATTTCCTCGCCACGGTAGCAACATGGAGAGCATGTCCAAACTCAAACCCTGCTTCATTAAGAACCCCAATGGCACCGTCACCGCTGGAAACGCCTCAGGTTGAAGAGTTGGTGCTCCATCATTTTTTGACATATAGAGACTATGCCACTGAGTTTTATCTCACTAACCAAACAGATGTCTGCCACTGCTGTTCTCTTTAGTGCCAGCGTTTTGTTAAAATGAATGTATAAAGTTTGTTTTTTTTGTTTGTTTTTTAAACTCGAGGCATTAATGATGGAGCAGCAGCAACCGTCCTAATGAGCCAATTAGAGGCTGTGAGGCGTGGCTTAAAGCCCATGGCCAGAATCGTATCATGGGCTCAAGCTGGCCTTGACCCGTCTATCATGGGAACTGGACCAATACCGGCCATCAGGAAAGCGGTGAGAAATCAGAAGCACCTAAATGTAACAATAATTGAGAAAATGCTTCTTTGTCTTTTTATTATTCTGTCATTCTTGTCTGTTCTGTTCTTCTCTGATAGGTTGAGAAAGCAGGCTGGCAGCTGCACCAGGTCGACTTATTTGAGATCAATGAAGCATTTGCTGCCCAGTCTATTGCTGTGGTTAAAGAGCTTGGCCTGAATGTAGACAAGGTAACAGTACATTGTGTGTCATTTTGAGATTTTAAATTTGAAGTCATGTTTATCTAATGTGTCCATTAACAGCCTGAAATACAAAACTGGACTTAAAGGTCCAGTATGTCGGATTTAGTGGCATCTATCTGTGAAATTACAGTTTACAGGCCACGAAACTCGCGAAAGGCCCTATCTAGAGTCAGTGATTGGTTTGTCAATTCTGGGCTAATGTACAAACATGGCGGCCTCTGTGGAAGAGAACCCGCTCCCTCTGTAGATAAAAACGGCATATTCTAAGGTAACGAATAACACGATTCTTATTTTCATGTGATTATACATTAATGAGAACATACTTAGAAATATTATATTCAATTTCTGCCAATAACTCCTCCTACATGTTACACACTGTACCTTTAAGAGAATAATATGCAAATGTTCCTCTAGAGTCTGTTTCACTCCAGAATCGACCTATGTACAGCATGATAACACTGATGTTATCCTTTGTCCTCCTCTCGTCAGGTGAATGTGAGTGGTGGTGCCATTTCTCTGGGCCATCCCATTGGTATGTCCGGCTGCAGAGTGCTGGTGACCTTGTTGCATGCGCTTCAGAGGACTGGAGGCCATAAGGGTGTGGCTTCTCTCTGCATTGGAGGAGGGATGGGCATCGCCATGTGTGTGGAGAGGGTTTGAGATGAAAATCTAATGCTGCTTCGCAAACTGCACTCGATCTCATCTTTTTAATGGATAAGGGATACTGAAACTCGTTTACACTGCAGGACATGAGATAAAATTGTTTACCTAGGTTCTTTCAATCACTGTACTTATAGTGTGTATATTTATGTACTTAATAACACGCCATTCTCACTGTGAACTTCACTTAATTCACCCTTCCTCAGGTTATAGCTATGTACCATGTGGCTTAATCTTAGAGAATTCAAGGTCTAGATGATGTAAATCTAGTGTATGCTGACAGTTTAAACATAATAGGCACCATACTGAGTTAGTTGTCGGCAGGCAAGCAATCATTGGTTGTTTTTCCTTCTAAATTACCTGCACGACTGAAAAAAGTGAAACACTAAAACTGAAGGCAAGGCTTTATTAATGCCCAGTATATGCAAGCTTTGGAACATGCTACCTTTTCTGTAGAACATAATTTTTAAAAGGTGTGGTAATTTGATAACTGTTTCAAGCACTCAATAGATTTAGGTTGCTGTAAAAAACATACTTGTCAACATTCCACTTTCTCTAATCAACTGTGCAGACAGCAGCCATGAAACACAGCAAAGTGCCATAAGGTTAAGTATGCTAGCCTTCTCTAACCTCGTGTCTCCTGTACATAGCCAGATGTTTGAAAATGTTTCCTGTAATCTAGCTGTTCTACATATCAATAAAGAATTGTAAGCCAGAGTCAAAAACTTACTTAAAACTCATTTATCAAAGTCTGCACAAGAACCACAGCTAGCCAGTATGAATGAACAAATCAACGGCCATTTACAACCATTGGAGCTTTATTAAGTGTCCACAAAAAAAAAAAAAGCCAAATCACTTACAGTTCCTTTGGAAGCGAGAGAGGGAGAACAGTTAACAGGCAAAGTGCACGGCCTACACTAGAGCAGCCATGAAGAGCTCCTTATGTATAAATACAGACAATGAACCTATCTGGACCAATTGCAGCCTTTTAACCCTCCAGAGATCCCGAATGCATGGCATCCTGATACGACTGCCCGCCCTCCTTCGGCTCTGGGAACAGTTTGATGAGGTCGTCGATACGAAGGATGGTGATGGCAGCCTCTGTGGCAAACTTGAGGCTCTTTGTTTTTACCATGGTGGGCTCGTACACGCCAGCCTGACGGTTGTCTCTAGGCTTGCCGTTCACCAGGTCCAGACCAATCCTACATGACAAAAAAAAAGTATTCAAATACTGTATATGTTCTACATAACAATAAGTTCACTTAGCACCTGAGACAAAGTAAAACTTGAACTTAAGAAAAGTCTTAAATTAATCTTATTCCCAGTAAAATCTCTTTTTTTTTTTTTTAACAAAACATACAATATCCTATAAAATCCTGCAGCAAAAGGAGGTTTACATTAAGGCTGCAACTTACATTTATTCAAAAGCTGAATATTTTCTTGATTTATTGTTTGGTCTACAAAATGTACAAAAATAGTGAAAAAAAGTCCCATCTTCAAATTGCTTGTTTTGTCCAACCAGTAATCCAAACCCCAAAGATTTTCAGTTTACTATGAGAGCAAAACTAAAAAAAGTGAATTCTTAAGGCTGAGCTCAACTCAGCCTTAAGAATTCCAGACAGACAACTAAATCTATATAGTGCCACTTCACTAAATGGGCAATTTGTAAACAGATATTACAGTTTCATGACTGGTACAGTAAGGAAAGACTCACCACTTGAGATTCTTGCGTTCAGGATTAACCTGAGCCTCATTGTGGAAGGCCCTAAGCTTGGCCACCAGATCAGTGGAATCCTGTGCTGCGTTCACAGCCAGCGTCTTGGGGATAACAAGGAGAGACCGAGCAAACTCAGCAATAGCCAGCTGCTCTCGGGAACCCTGAAGAAACAGTGATGATTAACATTTCAGCATTGGGGAAACTGGGTTACAACCAATACTACACTCATCACTACACAAATCTTAAAAAAAAAAAAAAAAAAAAAAAGGCACCCAACCCCAGATTCCCAACAGTTGCATGCCTGACAGAGAAACATTTTTCATACATATGGCTCACCATGCTGGTAGCATAATTCTCAAGGTAGATTGACAGAGCTGCCTCAACAGCACCTCCTCCTGGAACCACAGACTTTGACTCCAGCACCCTCTTGACCACACAGAGGGCATCATGCAGTGAACGCTCCATCTCGTCACACATGAAGTCGTTGGCCCCGCGCAAAATGATGGATGCTGAGGTGCGTGCTTTGGTACTGAGGGAATTAAAAGTTAGGAGAAAACAGAACCAGTACAGTTAATGTTAGGCTGTAGAAAATGTATATGTCAACAAACATGAGGCACTTCTGTCCTCTACAGATCATGCAAATCCAAATCTTTTTCATTGGATATCTTGGACATTTTATTACATGACAGATGATGATATTTATAGGCAGTGCTGCAAGATGTATTGCACAAACAAACATTCTCTCACGCAAGTTTAGTTTGTGTACAGATGGAGTCAAGATGTCTTAAGGGTTTATTTTGACCAAATCAGAGTTGGTGATTGTTTGAGCGGAAAGACTAAAAGAGTTTTGGTGAGTTTTGTTTCTGTCCAGTTTGATTGAAGTGTGTTTTACGATGATGTGCGAGGTAAAATTACTGTTTTTCCTCGATGGAGTCTGGTGGGCCTTAGCATCCATTTGTTTTGGTCTGAGATGCTGGTGCTCTAGTGCGACATTTAGTGGCAGTGAATGTTGAATAAAACTCCTGTAACAAACAGTATGAAGTACTATACATTGCTGTATATAGTTGCAGTTCTTACTTCTTGACAAGGATGAGCTCATCATCACAGATGCGTTCCTGCACAACCTCTTCAGCATGGCCAAGCATAGTGGCCTCAAACGTCTCCTCTCCCTCCAGATTGGTCAGAGAAGGGCACATGGTGGCTGAGAATCGACAAACACAAGTAACGTAACCATGGTATTTATGTGTTTAAACCACTGAATATAAGGGCTTGACCAAGACATTAAAACATGTACACAGATGTGAAGACCAGTAACACAAGAGCCAATCAGCACAAACTTCAGCGTGCTCCCACCCTACCTCCTGTTGCCTTGGCGATGCGTTTGAGGTCCTTCTTGAGAACCCTTCTCACTGCCATGGCTCCTACATCCACAAAGTACTTAAGACACATGTCATCAATGCCACCGGTGGTCAGGATAACGTTGGCCCCTGATGCCAAAATCTTTTGGATCCTCTCCTTGGTGATATCAGATTCTCTGGAGCAACAACAACAAATATTGATTTCAGTTTCACCAGCAACATTTTTAATACATTATATAATATAATGCAAGATTGTCCAGCCCACTGTACTGGTTCAACAGCTCAGAGAGAAGCTGCTGCCTTGACTCGGGCTGCTTATATTTTCTCCCACGCGTATCACTGTGTAAACTACTGATTCAGCATCACAGCAAATTTAAATGGGATAATTCTTAAAAGGATGTGTTTGTGACAGTGCAAGAAGGAGAAAATATGATCTACCTTTGTCTGATCTGGTCAAGCTTCTCTGGGTCGTTGATAATGACTTGGACTCCCATCTTCATCTTGGTCTTCTGCAGGCTGAAGTCCAGGCAAGCAATCTTGGCATTAACGACACGCTTTACCATGCCTTTGGAAAAACACAAAATAGCATGTTCAACGGGGGAAATAGCCAAAGAATAATTAAAATTGACTACTTTACAACTCAACCGTCTGATAACAAAATAAAGATATTCAAACAGATGTCATTTTACTTTGGGCTATTATTCCATTGTCTGGCTAGAAAAGT